>NC_048580.1:15675093-15770093 GCF_013265735.2 Oncorhynchus mykiss | reverse complement strand
CTGTTTGGATTTCTTCTCAGGTTTTTGCCTGCCATATGAGTTCTGTTATACTCACAGACATCATTCAAACAGTTTAAGAAACGTCAGAGTGTTTTCTATCCAATACTACTAATTATATGCATATATTAGCAACTGGGACTGAGGAGCAGGCCGTTTACTCTGGGCACCTCTGGGCACTTTTCATCCAAGCTACTCAATACTGCCCCTGCAGCCATAAGTTGTAAATATGATTAAAAGTTAATTGAACAAAGTCACCCACATACTGTAAAGCCTGAAGTGTGGCATAGTATGTTGAGAATTTAGGGCTTAGAACTAGCAACAATGTAATTAGTAGATATTTCACAAACCACCACGCAACTTACAATATAAACTAACCAATACATAAGAAGCGTTGAAACCTGAATCTGGTGTGGCTACATTAATTTGCCCATGAAAAAAATATGGGATTACATATTGTTATCAAGGGTTGTCCAATGACAACACGCGTCTTGCACGTCAGCGTATTTACTATTCTTTATCAACACAGACAGTCTTATAGTAAATCCGTATAACACCACTTTCCAGTTATCATACAGAAAATAAAATAACTGACAAAGACTAAAACATTCTGGGCCACATTTGAACGAGTCAACTTGGGTTCCACAGTAATTCAACTCAATTATGGCCGACACCTTGAGTTGTTGTCAGGGTGAGTATTAGGATTCAATCAGTAGCGTCGAAGATCATTGTTATAGAGTGATTGAAATTGAAATGCAATGTTTCCACATCGGCTCAATCGAAAATGACCTTTAATAAATGTCAACTGCTCTACATGCTCTACGGATCGAATCCAGCCCCAAGACGTAGCAGCAATGTTTTGCAGAGAACCCCAGTTCTTCATCTCAACAAGGGCAAAAGTCCGGGGCTGTCGGGATGTCCACAAGCTGTGTGATTCTACCGTCAGACACAGCAAAAGACGTCCATTAAAATCAAATCAAAATGATTGACGATGTTATTGATACAGTTCATTTGCAGATCCTGATACTTTAAACAGCCATAGCTTTTTTGTTTTCGCTTCTCCCCATAGTCACATTAAGGCTACAGTAGCTCATCCCAAAACTGAGCCACTGTAGAAACAATCATGCGTTCTCTGATCCTCGGAGTGGAATAGATTGTGTTACCTCTCTAGTGTAACCTCTGTAGTGTAATCGCTGCAGTGTAATCTCTGTAGTGTAACCTCTGTAGTGTAACCTCTGTAGTTTAACCTCTGTAGTGTAATCTCTGCAGTGTAATCTCTGTAGTGTAACCTCTGTAGTGTAACCTCTGTAGTGTAATCTCTGTAGTGTAACCTCTGTAGTGTAACCTCTGTAGTGTAACCTCTGCAGTGTAACCTCTGCAGTGTAACTTCTGCAGTGTAACCTCTGCAGTGTAATCTCTGTAGTGTAATATCTGTAGTGTAACCTCTGTAGTGTAACCTCTGTAGTGTAACCTCTGTAGTGTAACCTCTGCAGTGTAACCTCTGCAGTGTAACCTCTGCAGTGTAACCTCTGCAGTGTAACTTCTGCAGTGTAACCTCTGCAGTGTAACCTCTGCATTTACATTGTAGACCATGCTGTCTAGTGGTTGGCATGCTGTGTTGCACTTCGAAAGCCCACCTATCGCATTCCTTAGGTCAGGCAGAGGATAGAGTCCGTTGCTGCCGCTCAATGCAAAACCAGCTGTGAGGCTGAGCCTTATAAATTTGATTTAATAGTAGACAAAGTCAGAGATTCAACCTCCTGTTAAAGCCATTATCACTATACATGTAAATGTTAACCCACTGGGGGCTGTGTTGGGAAGATTGTGGGGATGAGTATGACCTGTGGTGGGTGGAGAACGTGTTTGTTTTTGATTTATATGCAGCCGACATAACCCCGGTTCTGTTTTGGTCCACTGAGGTGGAGTTGGATTCTAAACTCAGAGGTGCAACTTACAATCATGGAAGGGAAGTAGAATGTCAGGGGTTTTATAAATAGCTTCCCCAGAGGGAATCTGGTTTATTCTTAGAGAGGAGACTGTACATGGTGCTTGTTTGTTTGTTTGTGTATGTTAGTGTGTGTGTGTGTCCTTATGTACTGAAACTTAACCTGTGTTAGCTAGTGATGTCACCTACTTACGGAATTATTACAGCCAGATGTTTGTGCTGTACTAGGCTGATGGGACTGATTTTTAAGGCAGAGAATGCACCATTAGCTGTAACATCTTCTGGGCAAGAAAATTTCAAAATAAAAAGATCAGCAAATCATTTATTTATATCCTTCCCATTTCTGTATCTGGTTATAAGACATCTGCCTACTTTCTCTATCAAGTTAAGTTATAAATCTAATCTAGAAGTTGGAGAAGACTGCTGCTCTGTCTCTGAACCGTATCTCCGCTGTGGGGTGAGTTTTCGCTTCGGCAGGTAAGAGATTTTCAGAAATGTTTGCCAAGACACAGACATGAGTAGATGGTTCTTCAGTGGTCCGTGGCGGCACAATTCAATGTATCTATTTTATTGGGGGGGGAAATATAAATATTGTTTTTGAAGATGCCTGGAAACTTGGACTATTTCAATTGAACCCAACATTTTGCAACTGTTCAGAAATGAACTCAGAGGCCAGGAGTTCGGTGAGCGATTTGTCAGAGTCCCAAGCAAGCAACATTGGTTTTACTTCTTCGTAACTTTCATAGCTTTCAATATACTTACTGACCAAAATATACACTTGTTTAATTCACTTGATGTTTTTTTTATAGATTGCCACTGAACAGTATGATATCTGCATTGTATAACTACAATGGGACTTACAGCACATATTTTCAAATATGTGTTTAGAAATTAGAAATCCTCAAAATAACAGTTATTAATTATTATTAATTAGCAATGAGAGGTGTTCAAAATCTACATCATGTTTTACATAATGTATATACAATTTACATAATCTATATTGCATTTTACGTTGACCTACAGCTTCCCTTCCTTGAACCGAGACAAATCTCACTATCCAATATCATCATCAGCTTGGCCAAGATCTCTCCCCACACAGCCTCTCTCTGGTGTCATTTGTCAGCATGATAAATACAACTTCTACCTAAATGTGTCCTTGTCTCCCCAGACAACACTAAACACCAGTCATGAAGCCAGACATCCTGGCCTGCTCCTGTCTTGGCTGATGCATTAAGGTTCCACTCTTCCCTATGGGGGGGGGGACAGAAAGCTGGATTTGATGTTGATAGGATCAGCCACAGTGGGAGGTGTATAGTCCCGCACCTGAGGGACTGCCTCTAAACAATGCCATACAAGTGCCTATGTTGATGATGAGTCCAACAGCTGTAGGCCTCAGGTTAGGCCTGGGTTTACCATTACAGGGCCACAGTGGGGTCTCCAGCAGGTCTCCGGTGTGTGGCAGGAATAAAAAGCCCCATATGAAAGGAGTGCAGACAAGTCCGGGGTAAAGACTGAGCCACTGGGGCCACATTCGGGCACTGATTTCTAATTGAAGGACAGCTTTATTCCTCGGTCTTCCTCTGTCTCTAATTCTATTGGATCTTGTGGATCGTTGTCATAGGAGGCGAGTGCCTTGTTAAAAAGTGTTAACAGTCCTAGTTGTCACCGGTGGTGAAGGGTGATGAAGAATCTTTATAGTTTGAGTGACAGACATCCATTCCTCCTTTAGAGTCTCCTTAATGTGGGTTGAATGAGTCCTCTGTGAGTTGCCTGTTTTACCGATTGCCCTGCTGACAAAGGCTAACCGGGTGAGTTATAAATCTGTTTACAAAGCAGACGCTGTGTAACCATGGAGACTGGTATAGTGGCCCTCTCAACCCTTTGGAACTCAGTATTAGCCAAATTAGGATTAAGAACAATTTCAAAACCGACGTAGAATTGACATGTCCAATGATTTTTTTCCCCTTAAGCCTCGGGTATATTGGAATCATTAAGCAGTGTATTTAAATTGTGACATTTATGTTGGAGCTCCTCTGAGTAAAATAAATGATGGGGACCTCTACTGTATCTGAGTAGATCGTTTCGGAGGTATTGACCGAAAGTAAACTTTTCAAGAAGCTTGTGTAACTGATGTAAGGGGGCGTATTAGCCGGAGGTGAACGGTTAGTGGCTGGATTCACATGTAGGAGGGCATGACTTGACAGCCTTGGGGGAGCAACGGTGCAGCCAGGACTGGTCAAGCCGCCGTATGATTTTCCTGTCGGATTGGCTGAGGTGACTCAATCTACAGTATGACTAATCAGCTGAATCAGTCATTATCGTCTGCATCAGTGGAACAGGGGCCAGGGAGCACATGGTAAAATTGCAGGGCTAATGGGGGAAACCGTATCCACCTCTTGCCTGAGAGTCACGCAGGGCATCAAGAGCGGGGTGGTGTGGCTGTACCCTGACACGGACCTGGAAGCCTGGGCACAACCCCGGCCAAATGTCTGGGAGAAACTCTACTTGCAACATTTTGAGAACTTTCAATAAATTCCCAGGTTTTAACGAAATCGAGGAAATCTGGATTCCTCCAACCAGGATTTCTGGAAAACCAGGGAATTTATTGAAAGTTCACAGAGTTCTGTAACCCTAACTCCACCACACTTCTAGGCTCCCCTGAGGCTGGTATGGGTTCCACGCAGCAGCCCTGACATCTACCCAGGGTGCAGAGAGACAAGCCTGTGGAGGAGAGGGCTGAGGAGGTTTCTCTCTGACTCATCCAGCTCTCTCAGGCTACGTCCAAAATGACACCCCATTCCCTACCAGGGCCCACAGGGCTCAGTTCAAAGTATTGCCCAGTGTTTCCCAACTCCAGTCCTCCAGTATCCTCAACAGTACACACTTTTGTTGCAGCCCCAGACAAGCACACATAATTCAACTTATCAACTAATCATCAAGCCCTCAACGAGTTAATTCAGGTGAATTTGTCTGGGGCAATAACAAAAATGTGTGCTGTTGTGGCGTACCAGAGGACTGGAGATGAGAAACACTGTCCTATACAGTGTAAGGAATATAGAGCGATTTGGGACAACCTCAGTCCACACCATAGGGTAAATATCAATG
The DNA here is from genome assembly GCF_013265735.2 of Oncorhynchus mykiss. Taxonomy (NCBI): domain Eukaryota; kingdom Metazoa; phylum Chordata; class Actinopteri; order Salmoniformes; family Salmonidae; genus Oncorhynchus; species Oncorhynchus mykiss. Next base: position 15,765,046 of record NC_048580.1, on the reverse strand, counting down.
GCATGTATACTTGACTGTTTGATATTTGTAATGCTTCTCACTGCTAGCCACATGAGAGGAGCAGCGATGCCGGCAAATCCCCCAGACATGATCTGAAAATAAGTGCCTTCACTCACAGAAGCGCGGTAATCAGAAATGACTAAACGGGTGCAGTTAGCAGGGCATTTAGTTGGCACAGGGGCAGTTGGTCGCAGCTGAAGAAGAGACCACGCTGTGATACGGAGGTCTGTAATAACTGATCATCAGTGAAATCAAACCATTATTTTTAGTGTGGGAATGGCATCGCAGCCATGTGATAGGCTACTGCACCTTCCAGCTTATCACATTATTTATATACACACACACACACACACACACACACACACACACACACACACACACACACACACACACACACACACACACGAAATGTAGAGCACTATATGTTTTAATAACCGTAAAACAGTTACAGTTCAGGTGGAACTCATTGGTCAACCATCATATTATAGAACCTTGTTGCATATTATTCCTGCTCTAAACGCACAGTTTGTCAGTTTTATTATTATTTTTATTTTTATTTTTATTTTATTTCACCTTTATTTAACCAGGTCGGCCAGTTGAGAACAAGTTCTCATTTACAACTGCGACCTGGCCAAGATAAAGCAAAACAGTGCGACACAAGCACAGAGTTACACATGGAATAAACAAATGTACAGTCAATAACACAATAGAAGAAGAAAAATCTATATAGACTGTGTACAAATTAGCTAAGATTAGGGATGCAAGGCAATAAATAGGGCGTAGTGGCGAAGTAATTACAATTTAGCAATTAAACACTGGAGTGATAGATGTGCAGAAGATGAATGTGCAAGTAGACATACTGGGGTTCAAAGGAGCAAAAAAATAAACAACAATATGGGAATGAGATAATTGGATGGGCTATTTACAGATGGGCTATGTACAGGTGCAACGATCTGTGAGCTGCTCTGACAACTGATGCTTAAAGTTAGTGAGGAAGATATAAGACTCCAGCTTCAGTGATTTTTGCAATTAATTCCAGCCATTGGCGTCAGAGAAATGGAAGGAAAGGCGGCCAAAGAGGAATAGACTTTGGGAGTGACCAGTGAAGTATACCTCCTGGAGCGCATGCTACGGGTGGGTGTTGCTATGGTGACCAGCGAGCTGAGATAAGGCGGGGCTTTACCTAGCAGAGACTTATAGATGACCTAGAGCCAGTGGGTTTGGCGACGAATATGAAGCGTGGGCCAGCCAACGAGAGCATACAGGTCGCAGTGGTGGGTAGTATATGGGGCTTTGGTGACAAAACGGATGGCACTGTGATAGACTGCATCCAATTTGCTGAGTAGAGTGTTGGAGGCTATTTGGTAAATGACATCGCCGAAGTCAAGGATCGGTAGGATAGTCCGTTTTACAAGGGTATGTTTTGCAGCATGAGTGAAGGAGGCTTTGTTGCGAAATAGGAGGCCGATTCTAGATTTCATTTTGGATTGGAAATGCTTAATGTGAGTCTGGAACGAGATTTTACAGTCTAACCAAACACCTAGGTATTTGTAATTGTCCACATATACTAAGTCAGAACCGTCGAGAGTAGTCATGCTGGGCGGGCGGGCAGGTGCAGGCAGGGATCGGTTGAAGAGCATGCATTTAGTTTTACTAGCATTTAAGAGCAGTTGGAGGCCAACGAAGGAGAGCTGTATGGCATTGAAGCTCATCTGGAGGTACGTTAACACAGTGTCCAAAGAAGGGCCAGAAGTATACAGAATGGTGTCATCTCCATAGAGTAGGATCAGAGATTCACCAGCACCAAGAGCGACATCATTGAAGTATACAGAGAAAAGAGTCAGCCTGAGAATTGAACCCTTTGGCAGCCTCTTCGGCCAGAGGTCCGGACAACAGGCCCTCCAATTTGACACACTGAACTCTGTCTGAGAAGTAGTCGGTGAACCAGGCGAGGCAGTCATTTGAGAAGCCAAGGCTGTTGAGTCTGCCGATAAGAATGAGGTGATTGACAGAGTCGAGCCAGGTCGATGAATACGGCTGCACAGTATTGTCTTTTATCGATAGCGGTTATTATATCGTTTAGGACCTTGAGCGTGGCTGAGGGATTCAAAATGGTGGGTGATCTATTTGTTAACTTGGCTTTCGAAGACCTTAGAAAGGCAGGGTTGGATAGATATAGGTCTATAACAGTTTGGGTCTTGAGTGTCTCCCCCTTTGAAGAGGGGGATGACCGTGGCAGCTTTCCAATCTTTGTGGATAGGGGTTGCAACAAATGCGGCAGAAAGAGAGGGTCCAGATTGTCTAGCCCAGCTGATTTGTAGGGGTCCAGATTTTGCTACTCTTTCAGAACATCAGCTATCTGAATTTGGGTAGAGAAATGGGGGAGGTTTGAGCAAGTTGCTGTGGGGGGTGCACGGCTGTTGACTAGGGTAGGGGTAGCCAGGTGGAATGCATGGCCAGCCGTAGAAAATGCTTATTGAAATTCTCTATTATTGTGGATTTATCGGTGGTGACAGTGTTTCCTAGCCTCAGAGCAGTGGGCAGCTGGGAGGAGGTGCTCTTATTCTTCATGGACTTTACAGTGTCCCAGAACTTTTTGGAGTTTGTGTTATAGGATGCACATTTCTGTTTGAAAAAGCTAGCCTTTGCTTTCCTACTTGCCTGTGTATATTAGTTCCTAACTTCCCTGAAAAGTTGCATATCGCGGGGGCTATTCAATGCTAATGCTGTATGCCACAGGATGTTTTTGTGCTGGTCAAGGGCAGTCAGGTCTGGAGTGAACCAAGGGCTATATCTGTTCCTGGTTCTAAATAGTTGACAAGGAACTTGGAGGATGTTGGCTCCTGCAGTAATCTTCTGGATTTACTGTAATCAGAATTCTGTACACACTTTCCATTTCAACCTCCAGAATTATGACAAGATCCAAACTGAAAATGATTTAGGGTGGCAATTAAACCAGTGCCTCTGTGAACAAGGGAAAAGTCACACAGACACAGTGGAAGAAACCATTATAGACAGAATTGAACCATTTTCAAAGGCTGTCCATTGTATTTTCTTGTCCTTGGTTTGGTTTTCTACAATGTGGTTACTGTATTGGTTGACGCGACACCGTTTACTGAAAGCAGTTGACATTCTTGTGGGTACAAAGTCTTGAACACAACAATCAGCGCCAGAAAGCAGAATAGCTTTCCCCTCTGGCTACAATGGCTCAGCAACTTGTGTTTGCTAATGCTAACCCGCTAACACCCACACTCCCTTGCAGAGGAGTCAAAACTGCCTTGACATGGGCTTACTCGTTTGTTTATGTGTTAGTACAGGCGTTTGTCCAATTATAGTTACCTCAGACTTGTGTGGTGGTGCAACGACAGACAGTAGTGTCCACTGGTCCTAGTGGTTGTTTTTGTTGGGATGAAACCCCTGGTGCCATTTGTGCAACAACCTGCATTCAGTCATTTGTGTTTATTTCGCTTACGAGGCGCGGCGACTGACGAACAGGAAAGGAGCTATGTGATTCTACTGAGTGACGTGCCTTATTTTCCTACGCTCATTTTAAGACACCAAACAGTGATGGCAAAATTGCAAAGCACAGCCTAAAAGTCCCCTGGGTTTTTGTCTTGGTAAACTGGTGTGAATCAGGTCCACGACAGATGATTTTCTCACCACAGTTTTCACCTTGTTCACCCGCCAGTCTCCTGTAAATAATTGTATGACTGAGTTAATAACAGAAGATATGTTTCTGCCAAAATAGCATCATTTGTTCAGTGATGTTTATTTTATTTCTTATATTATTTTGTTCTCTAAGATGCTCCCAACATGCTTCTACAAACAGGAAGATGTGCTAAGAGCTGGGAGAACTAATTCTGACCAAAATTGTTATTTTTCGTCGGTGATTAATTAGAACCATATTGGTATCTTATCATGTTTTCCTTTTCTGCCTACAACAGTTTGCAGATTTCTAATCTATCTACTTTTAAGCTCAAGTAAATAAATCGAAAACTTTTCAAAACATGTCTCTGTTTCCTTTAAATTAATTTGGGTTGCCATGGTAACATTGTCATGCACTGAGTTTGGCCTGAGGAGCAGGCTTCAGTCAAAAGGCAGACTCTGAGACACAAACCACCCTCTCCATACAACCCTTCACTTCAGAAACAGACCTTGGCTTTCTCAGACAAGTGGCAGGGGAAACATGAGAAGGCAAAATATGAAAATTATTAGAAAAACACAAAATGACAGATTTTTCATTGCTGTTATTTTGTATAAATCAGTGTCTGACAGCGGGATCTGTTTCCACGCCTCCCTCCCGTCTTGAGAACAATTTGAAAGTAATAAAATAAAATTAGTCTAAAAGAGGTTTGAAGGGAAATCAGAATGGAGTAATAATAGCAACCAAAACTGAGATTCAGCATTCGCATTCGCACGCACACAAACACACACGGTTTTCCTCAGTAGCAGTGGATTCCTTTACAAATTGTTCAAGTCTGTCCATGCAAGGACATAGTGTGGTACCCTACTACTGATGACGTGAATATTCTCCTTCGCTCTCTGTCTGTCTCTCTACAAAAGCTAAAAAGAAGTGTTCTAACTTATTTCATAGAAATGTATTTAGATGTGTAATATCCATGTACCCAAAACACGTTTCCCTGGATTTTCAGAAGCAGAGGAAAAAGGCTTACTCGTGGTTGCATCATTTTGACCAATAGCCAGCCAACTTATCTGATGTTGGTCATGTACAGATGTGGGATCTTAATTTGATCACCCTGTTGCAGGAGAACCTTCCTGCAATGCAGGAAGTATAAAACTTGTTGTCTATTTTAGGTTTGAAAAGGTATCTGAAGTTTGTGATTTCTACTTTGAAATGTCAGACTTGATTTTCCCTTCCAAAAAAAGTGTATCATCCCCTACAAAAACTTCAGTTAATTATAATCCACATAATAATTAAAATGTCTAGTTGCTGCAGGATTATTTTCCTGCTGTAGTAAACCGTATCAAATGAAGGTCCTACATCTGTGAGAAGTGACCAGGATAGTTTTTCCAGCAAGTTTATTTTCTTCCTTTTTTGTGTTACTCAGCATTCATTCAGAGAAGCGTATTTTCCCAGTTGTGTTTGAAAATATAACTCCATCATCGGATCAAAATAAAATACAAAATAAAGTCTGAGAGTGTGAAATCCTGAAAGTTGTTTAGCGTAAATCATTTTATCATCAGAAACAAATATATTTGTGTGATCAGATATCATTTCAGTGACCCCACATCTGTTTAGTAAATAAGATAGCTTCTGGAAATCTAGCAGGAAAACAGAAACACACATAGCCGACATTATTACAATTGCTAAAGAGGTCAATTACTATATTCCAAAGACGAAAATATTACTTTTGAGAAGTCTGGGAGAAGCGACTGCGCTCATACCATTTTGCTAAGACATGCTAAGCAGAGCGTGATTTAAACATAACTTTTAGTTGAATAATCTATATTTGTTTCAAACCATATTTATTTTCCTAACCACAGATGTTGTGTTTTCTTTACCCCACATTGCAGGCTGCTTATTACAGTAGCCAAGGAGTGGTAATTAATTATCCTCATTTGGCTAGTGACAATGAAATTAGCCTTATTATAGGGAATTAGAAGAAACAGAAACCTACGGAGAGAAAGGGAGAGGAGAGCAGAGCATGGGGCCCTGCAGAGACAGAGTGAGGGAGAGAGTGAGAGAGAGAGTGCAACCCACACACTCAACTGATGTACTTTTCTCAGAGAATAAGACTTACAACAAGGCATTGCTTTGACTCTTTTCAATGGTGCATGATACAGGCATGGAGAGAAATTTGTATAACGCATAAAGGTACATTTAGATTCTTGTGAAAATCTTGTCAACATGTTTACGGAATTAGCAGTGCGATTGGCCTTTCCGATGCTTTTTTTGTTGGTTTTGTCCCAAACCATGGGTGCTGTTGTGTGATGATGATGATGCTTGGTCCCTATGGGGATGTTGCTCCCTCTTGTGGATCCAGTGTTAAACTGTTGATATTGTATACTCAACAGGGTCTGTGACAGGTTCAACTCCGACACCACTGCATACACACATGAGAGAGAGTGTCTGTAGGAGACAATTACTGTATATAGAGGTAGGTAGAGAATCAGAATTGTATATGGTTTTGGTGGTTTGAGAGATGGATTTAATCTTTAGGGGGGCAAAAAAGAATGAAAAGTAAATCCTAAATCCAGTCAGTCAGTCAGTCAGGTCGTGTTGACTTATCATGGGCTTGATTGGGTTAGTGACTGTTGCCTGCTACTCTGTCTGTCTCCCTAAGCTCACCGAAGCCCACTGTTCTTACTGAACCCTGTTTTAATTTCCTCTTCAGCGAAGGAACAAAAAAAATGATAGACTTAATTGAAGTTCAAATTGAAACTGTATGACGCAAGTGTTTACTTGGTCTCAGACCGTATTTACCCTGGGCTTTATTTAAACAGCTAGCCAGCGTCGGCCCAGCCATCGAGCTTAGCACAGGGTTCTAACGCTGAGCCCCCGAGTAACAAAGAACCAGGGTGGTGGAGTGGGCGGGACGGCACCGAGGCCACCCCACAACCACAGTGCTCTAATGGGGACCTCGTGTTCCTCGGGGGTGGCGGATTATCATAAATACCCCCACCTGCCATGGCCAGGGGTGGCCAGAGGTTAGGGTTAGGCAGCCAGGCTGGAGAGACCCACACTAGCAGAATACAGAACCGCCCACACACACCGACCACCTCTGCCTTCCCTCCCTGCCTGCTGCGATATTAATGTAGTCAACATCACGGCTATCATCCTCATCATCATCATCGCTCATTCTGTTCAGGCACAGCACAGTTGAGTGAGTCATACTGCAGAACCGGAGCAGGGCAGAGTGGGGTGTAATTGCACGGGTGGCTAGCTAATTGCACGCAGATAATTGCTGCTGTTTTAAGAAAATCTGCTCACCCATCACTCACCTAAATGGGACGACCAGGGTGAGTGTCACGCTCTCACGACGTCTGCAGGGAGAAAAACAGGCGGTCTGTTTTTTTAAGGATCATTGAAAGAATTCTGGTGGGGCTCCCCATCCCTGGTGGTCTATCGGGAGCAGTAGCCTGTATCCTTGGTATATAGGGTTATGGCTGCCGATACGACTCAGTTGCAAATCCATCACAGGCAGATCACAGCCTGTGTTAGGCCACCACAGGAGATTCCCTTACCTGCTTCTACAGCCTACTGACTGGCCGCTGTGTTTGGAGTCAGGGTTGATGTCCTGTCTTACTGAGACATCCCAGTCACCTCATATTCACTCTGGAGACGCTCTTTCCTTTCCTCTACTCACGCTGAGAGCCATGACATTACCCTCTCTCCTCTTTCTGTCATTATTTCTCTCTCTCTCGCTCTCTCTATGGGGCAGGTGACAAACTGTACTGCTATGACACATGGCTACGGCACCAACCACCTGAAAGCAAACGAACTGCACTAATCTGTGTGTGTTTACCACTGTACGTCTGTACCGCTGTACTGCGCTGAGAGGAGTGGCAGGGTTAGACTAAACTCCCAATAATAAACCTTGGCCACCTTGTTTGTGTGTGCGCACCCGTGTTCCGATTTGAACCATGAACAAGTGTGTGTGGGTGTGTATGTGTGTGTGAAAAGTGGAAGAAGTCAGTCACACCCGTACGCAACATGACGCCAGTGCACCTGGTATGTTTAGCTAATTTCAAATTAATTGCAGCCCCTGGGGAATTATTAACCATCTAATCATACTGTAAAATCATCCCGGCGACTGCAACAGCGCCTCACATCCCCAGGCCCTCCCCAGTGGAAACTGGAGCCAGGGATATGTAAATGGGAATTAATTGGAAGGTTCCATTTCTGTTATTTTATTTTGAGTGAAAACAGTCTTGCAGACCCTGACTAGCCTTACGAACCGTCTCCGCACCACGCTGCCAGACCCCGGTGGCAGCGGTGGGAGAATAATTGAACCTCATTATGCTGCAGGTAGACATTGAATTCTTTCCACAGACCACCTTTTTTAAAAGAAACTGAACAGCATACATAGTCTTTCAAAACACCTTCCCTATTAACCCCTTGTGAATGCTACACTGTTGGGTTGTCATACCATGTCCTACAGTACCACAAACACCCCTCTATACCCCCTCACCCCAGATCAACCCCCCCCCACCACCCCACCCCACCACCCCACCCCACCACCCCACCCTCAATCTTCCTATTCTTTCACATTAGCTTGTTTCTTTGTCAGGTCGCGATATTCCAACCGCCATTCACCCGCATAATTTACTCCCCCCCCCCCCCTCCAAGATTTATAGGGTGACCCATAGAGTTTATTATGTGTGCAGTGAGCTGTGCAAACCACATCATGACAACTCACGCACCGGCACATGCTAAGCAAGCAACCTAACGCACGCTGCACAGGAGCGCATGCGTACAGCCCTTTGTCCAATAACAGAATAGGGATTGAACCCCCCCCAAACCTCCCAAAAATGCAGTTCGTCGGGCGCCACAGGGGTTTTGTGTGGGGATTAGGGTGACATTGTCCTCCGGGGTGTCGCTGTGAGCTGTGGAAAAGAAAGTGACACTTAGAAAGGGTACCCTGGTGTGTGGTGTAGCGTAGTGTCCCAGAGCAGATCTGAAACACACACACATACCACTCTCTGGGGGGGGGGTCACCATTACTCCATTACATCATCATCCCTGCTTCTCACACATGCGACCATTTTGACCATGTGAGATGGGTACCCCTGTGTTATAACCTGCACAGTCCTTCGCTGAGTTGTAGTGTCTCTATCCCTCTACTGTTGAGAGTATAGGACCTGAAGGAAATGATTGACATGGTAAGCAGTAGAAATGCCATTACATCATTCTCTAAAGCTGCAATACTTTACAGCCACCATTGCAGCCTTTGGCAGTGTTTGATAAGTTGGACCCGTGTGTCTACCTCAACCCATGGACTTCGTTGAAGGGATGGTTAAGAGAGATTGCTTCGAGAGCTTTAGAGTTTTAGAGCCTAAGTCTAAAGCATATCCACTTGTAGAACATTCTTGGCAGGTACGTGCACAGATATGGCTCAACCTGCTCAGAAAACATGCCCATTCGCTCATCCAGTCCCCAACGTGCCCTTTTAGGTGGTGGTATATATTTTTTGGTGTACATTTTCTTTCATTGTTGTTCTGGACCCACTGCCCGCAAGTCAAAGTTAAATTCTCATCTATGCTTCAGAACCAACGGATTAGTGATCAGAAAGGTCTACGTTTATTATCCATATCCATATCAAATACAGTTTAGAGATCGACTGCTGACTCATCTTTGCCATCTTTGATTGATCATGTTCATATTTTGGGCGGTTACTGGCTATACAGTGCATTCGGAAAGTATTCAGACCCATTGACTTTTTACACATTTTGTTACGTTACAGCGTTATTCTAAAACGGAATAAAAATACTCATCAATCTACACACAAAACCCAAATATAACAAAGCAAAAACAGGTTTTAAGATTTTTTAGCAAATTTATAAAAAATGATCTTATTTACATAAGTATTCAGACCCTTTGCTATGAGACTCGAAATTGAGCTCCGTAGCATCCTGTTTCCATTGATCCTTAAAACCTGTTATGGATGATGCGAATTTTCGCAGCTTTTTGTTAAAAATCGTGCAACATTTCAAAGTCCTGCTACTCATGCCAGGAATATAGTATATGCATATGATAAGTATGTGTGGATAGAAAACACTCTGAAGTTTCTAAAACTGGTTCAATCGGGTCTGTGGCTATAACAGAACGTGTTTAGGAGTAAAAATCCCTGGTAAAACTGTTTACCAAAAACAAAACAAAAATATTCGTCCGCCATTCAATTAATTGTTTAAGACGAGAGAAAATATATGCGAATCCCCTGTAAACGCCTACAGCTTCCACACGTCACCATTGCTATCAATATCTGAATCATTTATCCTTGGTTACAACACGAATAAACCCCTCCTTTCTTGAGGCGCACCACAGTATGTTGTGAAACTGAAAAAATGGACGATGTTTTCCAGACTTGCTGCTATCGAATACAGATCGCCCCGTGATCAATTTGATACATCATTAACGTTTATTAATACCTAAAGTTGGTTTAGAAACGTCGTTTGAAGTGATTTGTAAAAGTTTATAGGCGACTTTTGTAATTTTAAAACGTGACGTTGCGTCTTGTAAATGGACTTTTTGCAGCATCAGACTGGCCTTCAGCAAATTACATTTTGGGTATACAATGACGGATTTAATCGGGAAAAAGACCCAATTGTGATGTTTATGGGACATATAGGAGTGCCAACAAAGAAGCTCGTCCAAGGTAATGAATGTTTTATATTTTATTTCTGCGTTTTGGGTAGCGCCGGCTACCGCAAAATCTGTTGTTTACGTGTCGTGCTGGTATTTTGGGGGGTGCATGCTATCAGATAATAGCTTCTCATGCTTTTGCCGAAAAGCATTTTACAAATCTGACTTGGTGGCTAGATTCACAACGAGTGCAGCTTTAATTCAGTACCTTGCATGTGTATTTTTATGAAAGTTTGAGATTTATCGAGTACTAAGTAAAGTACTATAGGTGGCGCTCTGAAATTTCCGCTGAGCGGTCCCTGTACAGGGACCACCTCCATAAGAAGTTAAGATGTTTCTACAACTTGATTGGAGTCCATCTGTGGTAAACTCAATTGATTGCACATGATTTGGAAAGGCACACACCTGTCTATATAAGGTCCCACAGTTGACAATGCATGTCAGAGCAAAAACCAAGCCATGACGTCAAAGGAATTGTCTGTAGCGCTCTGAGACAAGATTGTGTCGAGGCACAGATCTGGGGAAGGGTACCAAAAATATCTGCAGCATTGAAGATCCCCAAGAACACCGTGGCCTCCATCCTTCTTAAATGGAAGAAGTTTGGAACCACCAAGACTCTTCCTAGAGCTGGCTGCCTGGCCAAACTGAGCAATCGAGGGAGAACGGCCTTGGTCAGGGTGGTGACCAAGAACCTGATGGTCACTCTGACAGAACTACAGAGTTCCTCTGTGGAGATGGGAGAGACTTCCAGAAGGACAGCCATCTCTGCAGCACTCCACTAATCAGGCCTTTATGGTAGAGTGGCCAGACGGAAGCCACACCTCAGTAAAAGGCACATGACAGCCCGCTTGGAGTTTGCCAAAAGGCACCTAAAGGACTCTCAGACCATGAGAAACAGCATTCTTTGGTCTGATGAAACCAAGATTGAACTTTTTGGCTTGGATGGGAAGCATCACATCTGGAGGAAACCTGGCACCATTCCTACGGTGAAGCATGGTGGTGGCAGCATCATTATGGGGGATGTTTTTCAGTGGGAGGGACTGGGAGACTAGTCAGGATCGAGGGAAAGATGAACGCAGCAAAGTACAGAGAAATCCTTGATGAAAACCTGCTCCAGAGTGCTCAGGACCTCAGACTGGGGAGAAGGTTCACCTTCCAACGGAACAACAACCCTAAGCACACAGCCAAGACAACGCGGGAGTGGCTTTGGGACAAGTCTCTAAATGTCTTTTTAGTTGCCCAGCCAGAGCCAGGACTTGAACCCGATCAAACATTTCTGGAGAGACCTGAAAATAACTGTGCAGAGACGCTCACCATCCAACCTGACAGAGCTTGAGAGGATCTGTAGAGAAGAATGGGAGAAACTCTCCAAATACAGGTGTGCCAAGCTTGTAGCGTCATACCCAAGAAGACTGAGTAAAGGATCTGAATACTTATGTAAATGTGATATTTCATTATTATTATTTTTTTTATACATTTGCCAACAGTTCTAAAAAACGTTTTTTGTGTATTGTCTATAGATTAATGAGGAAAAAAAATGTGGCAAAATGTGGAAAAATTCATTGGGTCTGAATACTTTCCAAATGCAATGTATTAATGGCAGGCTACAGTATTTCTTACAATATTTTATTTTGACTGTAATTTAGTTGGTCGTTGTTAATAAATGCAGCAGTTCTTCAAAATAGTTTAACAGATTCATCAGATTGTTCTGATTTTCCCTCTAATAATTGCTCAACATGTCTGTGACCGTTGAGCAGTGCCATTTTATTAAAACATTTTTTTTTGACATGACCCCCAAAAGGCCTGTGTACGACCCTGATGCTTGTTGTCTCTAGCCAAGCATTACAGAAAAACATTTTGTTGAAGCACAGTGCAAATGTCTGAGAAACACACAAGTCTACCGGTGTAGCTTAAACCCAACAAAACAAATACAGTATGTCTACATAACAATACAATAACCTTGCATTTATGAGTAAAACAAATGTACTGAAAAACACCAATCTACAACATAATGGAGGTTCAAAGTTAGAAATAACATTTTCACAAACCAAGAGGTGATCCTGCACACTTTACCACCTGGTCACTTTAGCACAACTTTGGAGATTACGTAGACATCTGCTTTTCCACAACTGTTTTGGAAGTATGATAAATGGCTGTCAAAGAAAGTAAAAGCTGTTGATATGATGAAGACTCTGGTCTTATGAATATGACTTCAGTACACAGGCTGTGAAGCATATCTTCAAGCACACACAGTAAGTTCCAAAGAAAACACTGCTGAAATCCATATGGGACTACTGTGCTGTAAAGAGCCACATTAAGTTTTTCTCCCTCTCTCTCTCCGCAGCGCCCCTTCGTAACCCCTGAGATGAAATAAATAGCCATTAGAACTGATAACGGACACCTAATTCAATTTCTAAATTTGATCAACCATCTGTAATAAAATAGCAGTCTTAACCCAAGATTGCACTGTAACTGAATCGCGTTTCACGCTCTTGTACCTTCTCAAATCGTCCATATTTGGGTTCACCTTTGAGGGCTTTGGGTGTACCTAAAGGAGAACAGAGTGAGGTCTCTGTGAGAAGGTAGTAACATGAACCGGTCCAATATCAGACCCACACACCCGTCAATTTAGAAATGAAGCCTAATACGCCAGGCCATGGAGGGCCACAGGGTAAGCCGGTTTCTGCTGTGACTCGCCTTGTAATCGCCTGATTAAACCTTCAATTAAACCTTATCTATAATTACTGACTAATATATATGTGTGTAAGTATAAATCATGTCTGGTTGATTGTTTCAGTATAAGATCCCGGTCAGACCAAGGTTAGTGATAAATATGGACCCATTCAGTCAGCCAGGCAGGCAGTCTTGATCCTGACTTGTCCCAGTTGGCTTATGTGCTGTTGGTGTGTATTACATAGACCCCTGGGTGTCTGTATAGACTGTTGACCCCCACAAGCACTGAACCAGGGGGTAGAGGGTAGAATAGAGGGTAGATGCCCCACGCTCACCTATACGTGTGCGTTGTGTGGCCTTTTTTCACTGAACGTATCGTTAAATTCCATAATAAACCTTGAAATGAAAAATGGATATCAGGTCATGTTTCATTGGCCTGTTGATTGAGACGGAGGGAGCAGAGTGATGTCAATACCCCCTCCCTCTCACTCTATTTCCTTCTCTCTCTCCCTCTCCTCACTCTTATACTCTCTCTCCACTTTCGATTCAAAACATCAACCAAGTTCTGCTTCCTCTCTCTCACATAGGTGTTTCTTAGCAGTCTGGGCCTATAGGCGGCCATTTTAGTCTCTCCATGCATCCCACACCATGATTTCATCCATGTTTGTATTTTCCATAATGGCTCCGCACGCATCCAGGCCCTGCTCCGTACCCTCAATTGCACTGTCTGGCTAAGCAACAAGTCCACGTTAAGAGCACTTAATGTCCAATTAGAAGGCTCAGAAACCCAGACGATTACTCGAGGCCTTACTGTTGTTATTGACGTTGATGTGAGGTGATGTATTTGTGCCGGCCCAGCAAGGTGTGTGATGCCGTGTGAAGCCTGATTCCCGTCGCTGGGGAGGATAGCCATTACTCAGTGGTCAAAATTGCCACCCACTGGAAACATGTTGGTGCTGGCTGTCTGGGTTGAAGGAGACAGAGAGAGACTGAGAGGGAGAAAGGGAGGGCGAGAAAGAGAGAGACCTCTGGAAGATTTCAATTAGTCACGGAGAGGCCCACCCTCGCTCTATTGATGGGCGACCTCAGTAGTCCCCCCGACACACATCCCAATCCCTCCCTCCTTCTCTCTCTCTCACTCCTAGTGACAGTTCATACTTGTCTTTTCTCTACAGTGGAGAGAAAGGGAGGGGACCTCTTGTTCAAACAAACAGGGGTCCATGTGGTTGGCGGAGAGTGGCGACGTGTCATAATAAACTCCGGCTCCTGGCCGACGCTAACGTTGCTACATGGAGGGCCAGCGGGTCCGCGCGGGTTGCCGAAGTAACCAGACAACAACAACACAATGATGGAACAGTGGAGAGACACGAGCGAGACCCAACTGACTCCCCACGGGTAAACACGGAGAGCCAAAATAGAAACAAGACGCCTGTTTTGTCTAGGTCATCTGTAAATAACGTCTGCACAACAAAATGGAGGAGGACCGAAAAGGAAAATAGAGAAGCGATAATGCAAAGCTGCGGTGCTGTTTCTGTGGTGTTGAAAGCCTTCCAGCAACCATATAAGCCAGTGGCAGTATATAGTAGGCCTGTGGTTTGTTCCACTATCGTTTTGTGTGTGTGTGTTTGTGTGTGCATGTGCGTGTGTGTATGTAACGAAGGAGGTTGCCATGTCACAAAGAATTGGCTGACGTTTCCAACAGACGGTGGGTCAGGGGCAGCATGGGTAATTTACAAAGCCCCTGGTTCTACTGCAGTTCTTATATCCCATAGAAACCTGAGGACTGAGGATCCCCGGATCCCAGAGTCCTAGTCACCCTGCAGAACATGGATAAAGCTGTGTGAAGTGTATATGGTAGGTTACATTCAGTAATGAGGGGAGAGAGATGACACTGTGGTCAGAGAGTTAGTTTTGCTCCAGTTCCCCTGTATGCTTGGTGTCTCCATCAAGCTTAGCATCATTTGTAATCCAAGATGGGGTAGCAGTCGGACGTCTGTTTTGTCTTGTCTTGTCCCCTCCCATGTATATATCGTTTCTTCATATATTTCGTATATATTTTTAATCTCAATTTCCAACTATGGACTGAACATACTCTCCTGCAACCCACCTCACCCAATGTGGCACAGATCTGCTATTTTTGTATACTTTTTTGTATACTCCCTTCTTTCCATGTCACCATCTCTCTCTTGCACACACACACCCTCTCAAGCTTCACATTTGACAAATTAATCTGCCATTCTTAAGTGTTTCCCAATCTTAAAACCAAACATTGTATTAATTTGCTATTCCAGGTGGAATAAGACCTCATAAATCCTTGATAATCCCCCCCCCCCGCCCTCCATTCCCCCCACATGATCAGAAAAATATCACTTTTCCCCCCCAAAAAATTAATCCGCTGCTGTTGGCTCCTCTTTTAAGGCCCTTATTTGACTAATTTACCATTACCAGGAAAACATTTTCCGAACCTCTTCCTTACACTTTAATAACTTTAAATTATATCACATCTCCAAACCTCAATATTGAATTTAGGGTTTTGCTTTTCTTTCAAGATGTGAAAATACCCAGGTTGCCTGAGGGTCTTTCCCCACAGAACAGAGGACAAGACTAGACGCTGCCAGAGATTAATTCTCAGGTAATTACAACCAAAACAGCAGAGGAAATAAAGAGATACAAATGACTTTGGGAGGTCATTAAGCCCTTATCAGTTACAGCGTGGGTTAAGAGGTTAGACAGAAGCTACTGCCTTTCTTTAAAGGAGCGCAAAGCAGAAATGGCTCCGCCATTTCCAGGTTGCAAAAATTCTGATAGTTAACCTAATTTCTTGTTCCTAGGTTTTTTCACCAATCCAAAGAAAGAATAGCCCGCCGTGCCGCTTTGTGGACATGTACCTCAACACAAACAACGTGTGTGTGTGTGTGTGTGTGAGGGGGGGCAGAGAGGGAGAGACAGAGAGGGAGAGACGGAGAAGGAGGGATGGAGAGACTGAGAGGGAGAGACGGAGACAGAGAGACGGAGTGAGAGAGACGGAGACAGAGAGACGGAGTGAGAGAGACGGAGAGGGAGAGATGGAGGGGGATAGGGAGAGACGGAGACAGAGAGACGGAAAGAGATAAGGAGAGGGAGAGACAGATGGAGGGACGGAGAGGGAGAGACGGAGAAGGAGAGGAAGAGACGGAGACAGAGAGACAGAAAGAGAGAAGGAGACGCAGAGGGAGAGACCGAGAGACAGAGTGTGTGTGTGTGTGTGTGTGTGTGTGAGGGGCAGAGAGAGAGAGAGAGAGAGGGGGGGAGAGACGGAGATGGAGACGGAGACGAAGAGGGAGAGGGAGAGATGGAGAGACGGAGAGGGACAGGGGGAGGGAGAGGGAAGGACAGAGACGGAGATGGAGAGGGAGAGGAAGAGATGGATAGGGAGAGAAGGAGAGACGGAGAGTGAGAAGGAGAGACGGAGAGTGAGAAGGAGAGACGGAGAGACGGAGAGGGAGAGACGGAGAGGGAGAGACGGAGACAGAGAGACGGAGAGAGAGAGAGTGAGAGACGGAGAGGGAGAGGGAGAGATGGAGAGGGAGAAGGAGAGACGGAGACGGAGAAGGAGAGACAGAGAGGGAGAGATGGAGAGAGAGGGAGAGGGAGAGACAGAGATATAGAGACGGAGAGGGAGAGACAGTGAGACGGAGAGGGAGAGACGGAGAGGGAGAGACGGAGAGACGGAGAGGGAGAGAGGGAGAGAGGGAGAGACGGAGACGGAGCGGGAGAGACAGAGAGACGGAGACGGTGAGACGGAGAGGGAGGGAGAGACAGAGACGGAGGGAGGGAGAGACGGAGACGGAGGGAGGGAGAGACGGAAAGGGAGGGAGGGAGAGACGGAGAGGGAGGGACGGAGAGACGGCGAGGGAGAGACGGAGAGGGAGAGAGAGAGACAGAGACGGAGAGACGGAGAGGGAGAGATGGAGACGGAGAGATGGAGAGACGGAGAGATGGAGAGACGGAGAGATGGAGAGACGGAGAGATGGAGAGACGGAGAGATGGAGAGATGGAGAGATGTAGAGACGGAGACAGAGAGACGGAGTGAGAGACGGAGAGGGAGAAAGGGAGAGGGAGAGACGGAGAGGGAGAGACGGGGAGGGATAGGGAGAGATGGAGACAGAGAGACGGAAAGAGATAAGGAGAGGGAGAGACGCAGAGGGAGAGACGGCGAGTGAGAGGGAGAGAGACGGAGAGGGAGAGGGAGAGGGAGAGACGGAGAGGGAGAGGGAGAGACAGAGAGGGAGAGGGAGAGACAGAGAGGGAGAGGGAGAGACAGAGGGAGAGAGAGAGACGGAGAGGGAGAGACGGAGAGGGAGAGACGGAGAGGGAGAGACGGAGAGACGGAGAAGTAGATACGGAGATACAAAGAGATGGAGAGACGGAGAGGGACAGGGGGAGGGAGAGGGAAGGACGGAGACGGAGACGAAGAGGGAGAGGAAGAGACGGATAGGGAGAGAAGGAGAGATGGAGATTGAGAAGGAGAGACGGAGACGGAGAGACGGAGAGGGAGAGACGGAGAGGGAGAAATGGAGAGACAGAGGGAGAGATGGAGAGACAGAGAGAGGGAGAGACGGAGAGACGGAGAGGGAGAGACGGAGAGGGAGAGACGGAGAGGGAGAGACGGAGAGGGAGAGACGCAGAGGGAGAGACGGAGATACGCAGAGGGAGAGACGGAGATACGCAGAGGGAGAGACGGAGAGACGGAGAGGGAGAGATGGAGATGGAGAGGGAGAGACGGACAGACGGAGAGACGGAGAGGGGGAGAGGGAGAGGGAGAGACGGAGAGGGAGAGACGGAGAGGGAGAGACGGAGAGACGGAGAGGGAGAGACGGAGAGGGAGATACGGAGATACAGAGAGATGGAGAGACGGAGAGGGACAGGGGGGAGGGATTGGGAAGGACGGAGACTAAGAGGGAGAGGAAGAGGGAGAGGAAGAGACGGATAGGGAGAGAAGGAGAGACGGAGATTGAGAAGGAGAGACGGAGAGGGAGAGACGGAGAGGGAGAGATGGAGAGGGAGAAATGGAGAGACAGAGGGAGAGATGGAGAGACAGAGAGAGGGAGAGACGGAGAGACGGAGAGGGAGAGACGGAGATACGGATAGGGAGAGGGAGAGAAGGAGAGGGAGAGACGGAGAGGGAGAGACGCAGAGATGGAGAGACGGCTAGACGAAGAGGGGAGAGACGGAGAGGGAGAGACGGAGAGGGAGAGACGGAGAGGGAGAGATGGAGAGAGAGAGACGAAGAGAGGGAGAGACGGAGAGGGAGAGATTGAGAGAGGGAGAGGGAGACGGTGAGAGACAGAAATTAATAAACAGATATAACCAGACCCACCTTGCAGTCGACGTCCGCGAGGGAGACGGAGAGACGGAGAGACGGAGAGGGAGAGGGAGAGTGTGAGACGGATAGATGGAGAGACGGCTAGACGAAGAGGGAGAGACGGAGAGGTAGAGATGGAGAGAGAGAGGGAGAGACGGCGAGGGAGAGATTGAGTGAGGGAGAGGGAGACAGAGAGAGTGAAATTAATAAACAGATATAACCAGCCCCACCTTGTAGTCGACGTCCACGTGGGTAGACGGAGAGGGAGACGGAGAGACGGAGAGGGAGAGGGAGAGTGTGAGACGGAGAGATGGAGAGACGGCTAGACGAAGAGGGAGAGACGGAGAGACGGAGAGAGGGAGAGATGGAGAGGGAGAGACAGAGTGAGGGAGAGACGGAGAGAGGGAGAGACGGAGAGAGGGAGAGACGGAGAGGGACAGATGGAGAGGGAGAGACGGAGAGGGAGAGACGGAGAGGGCGAGACGGAGTAGGAGAGACGGAGAGGGAGAGATGGAGAGATGGATAGACAGAGACGGAGAGAGGGAGAGACGGAGAGAGGGAGAGACGGCGAGGGACAGATGGAGAGGGAGAGACGGTGAGGGAGAGACGGAGAGACGGAGAGGGGGAGAGGGAGAGACGGAGAGGGAGAGACGGAGAGAGAGAGACGGAGAGACGGAGAGGGGGAGAGGGAGAGACGGAGAGGGAGAGACGGAGAGAGAGAGACGGAGAGAGGGAGAGACGGAGAGACGGAGAGGGAGAGATGGAGAGAGGGAGAGGGAGACAGAGAGAGAGAAATGAATAAACAGTTATAACCAGCCCCACCTTGTAGTCGACGTCCACGTGGAAATCTAATAAAAAAATTCCCCATTCCCCTTCTGTTCAATCTAGAGATAACTGTTTGCACGGGCGGCGTCTCAATCCACCACATCCGCCGATGTCGGTTGTTTTGCTCTACGATGCCCACAAGCCTTACAAAACTTTTGAAGGTAACCCGTTACCAGTGAATAAAATGTATGGCCTTATGGAAGTATTTTAGTGGCAACAAAGAAAAGGGTTAAATATGGAGGGGGCGGATAACAATCTGGTCTTTCTTATATCTCTCAGATATAGGACAGGCACTTCAAAACATTGAAGATTCAAATGTTTTCCAATGTGTTTCTATGGAGTATTAGAGGTAATGCCAAATGCAATGTTTCATCTAATATTTTAAATACATGTTTTTATTGATACTGTTCCTACATGGGTCCTAATATTCTAAATCAATTATCTAAATGATTCTTGGAGTGACCATCTTTAAAAAAAAAATTAAAAAGACATATGTTACCCCTATGCCCTTTGGGGTTTTGAAGATAAGATCTCCTTGCTACAAATAAATACCCATTTCATTTTTCCACATGACCAACCATGTTACCATCCTCTCAAAATGTGCTTGCCCTGCAACTGGACTGATTCCCTGATTATACAAATGGCCTGCATGATTTCACTAAGTTTCCCCATCCACTGCTAATGTACCCCTGGTGTATGTTAGATCTCTTTGAGAGGGGAACACATCATGGTAACGTGTCGGAGGGAATCACAGAGGTCAGAGCAGTCGGTTCGATGCGCTTATTTGTGAGGAGAAATTGAATTACAGGGTCACATGAGACTTAAATTCTTAAAATGGAACAAGCTAAATACGGATTATTTCCTAGACCCTCTCAACCCCATCCCATGTGTTAAATTCCTAATCCTGAGGTAAAATGTGATCTACCAAAGACATAGTAATTAGATCAGATTGAATGGTTTTCAATTACTAGGAAGTAGACGATGAATCAAAAATACGGTGTCCATATTTAGACAGTCTCACTCCCAGCAGAACTCAGTTTCATTGCTGCTATTGAGCCAAAAGCACAATGGACATTGAAGTCATTGTGTGGCAACAGAAGCTGTAGAGTCAATAGAGTCTAAGGGAGTCTGATGAATGAAAAATAATACAAACGTAGGGAAAATTCTTAATGTAAAGCTGTGGCTTTTCAGGGCTATCGAGGGAAATGGAGCAGTCCATTGACAAGCGTCTTGTGGGGTTTCTGGTAGGATGGGTATGGTACACTGTATGGGTTAGCTCTGCTGTGCCGACAGTCTATTAAAAGAGTTATAAATTAACTCCCAGTTTGCTTTTTAAAGATGTGAATTTGGTCGTTTCAGGTCTTTGTCACAGAGGGCCTGTTTTCTGTCCATAAATCTCACAGTTAAGTTTTCTTTTTTCATTTTATGAACATGATTATATTGCCCCAGCCAATATAGGATGAAGACCGTTTAATGCACATGTTCACTTCCTGAATAAATATTAGAGCGCTCTGTTTCCCCATTAACAGGGCCTACGTTTCCATCTCTCAGTTACTTCATCTCTCATCCATTTATTTTGGTAAATATTCCTGGAAATAATTTTGGTTGAAATTTAAATGTACTGTAAATGTCAAAGAATTCTGTCAAAGTAATGTTGACCCGACTATCCTCCACAACATGTAGCTACATTAACCAGCTACAACTGACCAAATGGTTAAATCCAACAAAATCTATTTCATATAGGTCACAGAGATCCTCCCAAGTGGCGCAGGGGTCGAAAGGCACTGCATCTTAATACTAGAGGTGTCACTACAGATGCTGGTTTGATTCCAGGTTGTGTCACAACTAGCTGTGATTGGGAGTCCCATAGGGCGGAGCATAATTGGCCCTACATTGTTTCAGTTTAGGGTTTGGCTGGGGTAGGCTGACATTATAAATAAGAATTTGTTGTTAACTTACTTGCCTTGTTAAATCAAATTGGAGAACACTGAAGTTCAATTGCTACCTTGAACAAACACACCTTAGGCTTGTCTCGCTAGCTTCCCCTCCCCTCACTGTTGAGAACGTTTGGTTTGTGTTCATTTTGTGGTTGCCCAAATTGGATCCTGCCTCTGCCAGGCTTACATTTCCCTGGAGACCCAAGGCCTTATCTGCTAGGAGGTTTCTGGAACCCAAACAACAAGGTCTTTCACTTGTGTTTCACTTTCCACTGGCCTGTCACTTCCAACATAGAAGCAAGAAATACATAAATGTATAAGTATAGAAAATATAAATATATACCGTAAAAGTATAAATATATACCGTAAAAGTATAAATATATACCGTAAAAGTATAAATATATACCGTAAAAGTATAAATATATACCGTAAAAGTATAAATATATACCGTAAAAGTATAAATATATACCGTAAAAGTATAAATACATACCGTAAAAGTATAAATATATACCGTAAAAGTATAAATATATACCGTAAAAGTATAAATATATACCGTAAAAGTATAAATACATACCGTAAAAGTATAAATATATACCGTAAAAGTATAAATATATACCGTAAAAGTATAAATATATACCGTAAAAGTATAAATATATACCGTAAAAGTATAAATATATACCGTAAAAGTATAAATATATACCGTAAAAGTATAAATACATACCGTAAAAGTATAAATATATACCGTAAAAGTATAAATATATACCGTAAAAGTATAAATATATACCGTAAAAGTATAAATACATACCGTAAAAGTATAAATATATACCGTAAAAGTATAAATACATACCGTAAAAGTATAAATATATACCGTAAAAGTCACAGGCTACTACACATACACGACGACAAGTCACTGAGCTCTTTAGTAAGGCCATTCTACTGCCAACGTTGATCTGTGGAGATTGCATGGCTGTGTGCTCGATCTTATGCACCTGTCAGCAACGTGTGTGGCTGAAATAGCTGAGGTCACATATTTGAAGGCGTGTCCACATACTTCTGGCCATGTAGTGTATTGTTCTATGTGGGTGTTTATTTGGATGTAGACCGTGCCATGTGCTGTTTTAGCAGAGTTATCGCAGTGGCACATTCATTTAGATATATAATGGTTATTCAGGGCAGGTTATATAACATAATATACCAACACATGTACTGCCATGCGCAGCATCCAGGGATGGCAGGTAGCCGAGCAGTTAGAGCGTTGGGCTAGTAACCAAAAGGTTGCTGGATCGAATCCCCTAGCTGACAAGGCTGTTAACCCACTGCTCCCCGGTAGGCTGTCATTGTAAATAAGAATTTGTTCTTCACTGTCTTGCCTAGTAAAATAAAAGTCCAAGACATTTTGTTTAAGAGGGAGAGACTGGCAACATGAGGGGAATGCCCAGCCCAGGTAACTAGTTCTGTTTGTTTTTTGTGCAGAACACTGCCTTCAGTGATCGGATTTAACCTAGCTCTCATAGCAGGATATTAAAGGGAAGGTGCGACGCAGGTTCGGCCTCTACATTATTGCCTGGTTATGTACTTTGGATTGCCTCTCAGTCCTCCAGGAGGAGGCAAAATCAACTAAACAAATGAGGGCAAATAAATAGCATCTTATTGATTGGGATTAATTACTAACGGCGTCACAGGTAGGAATAATAAACACAATAACAAAGACCTTATTGTACACTTAGATGTTTTTAATTCAATCAACTTTGGCTTTCATTTGTACTTTTAATATGTGTGTGTGTGTGTGTGTGTGTGTGTGTGTGTGTGTGTGTGTGTGTGTGTGTGTGTGTGTGTGTGTGTGTGTGCGTGTGTGTGTATCCGTGCCTGTACCCGTGCGTGTCTGTGCGGGCGTGCACGTGTGTGTAGC
Source organism: Oncorhynchus mykiss (assembly GCF_013265735.2). Taxonomy (NCBI): domain Eukaryota; kingdom Metazoa; phylum Chordata; class Actinopteri; order Salmoniformes; family Salmonidae; genus Oncorhynchus; species Oncorhynchus mykiss. The sequence goes on along the minus strand of NC_048580.1, from coordinate 15,742,034 downwards.
CTACATCTCAATCAGAGTTCTCTGCTCAATCTCACGAATACAAATTAGCGCTATAGTGTATGCTTGGCAGAGCGGCCCATTATGAGGTGAAGAAACAAAAACTAGCGGTTGTATACAGCAGATACTAACCCATGCGTTCAACCTTTAATTGAGTCGGTTTCTGCCTAATGGTGAGAATCTAAAACAGTGGCAACGGTTGGATGGTGATTCATTAAAGGGCGGAGTGGCACATTAGAGACATGATCAAATCACTGCAGTGGTGCTGAAGTCTTATGAAGACACTTCACATGCAGTGGCAGTGTTCTCCTCTCCATCGGCCGGAGGTACAGTTAAATAGCTGTATCTTTTACTCTACTGTATAAAGTGTGTGTGTGTGTGTGCGTGTGTGTGCGTGTGTGTGCGTAGCACACTATAGTGCCACTGTGAGGCCAAGGTAAAGCGCAGGGATCAGAATTGACTCACTTCCTAAATAAATGATACAACATCAGGTAAGGAAAATGGAATTAAAAGCCTTATTTTCTGGATGATTTTCACACTCGCTGGTTTCGTCATTGGAAGCTGGGCTCAGTCCCAGAAGGAAAGGTTTGTCTGAAAAGGTGCAATCCCTCAAGAAACGATGGTGCCCGAAAGATACCACCATTCTTTTCCAAATGCTCGTTTTCTCTCTTTCTCTCTTCCTCTCTTTTTTCTCTTGCTTCATCTCTCTCTCTCTCTACCTGCTTTTTTCATGTTGTCTCTCTCCTGACCTCCTTTATCTATCACTCTTTTTGCATGCTCTCGTTCCATCTCTCTTGACCTCTCTCAATATTTATCATAATATTGTCTGTTCTCTCTGTCTCTCTCCCACGTTCCCCCCATCTCTTTTTGAACAATGTACAGGGCGAGCGTTTAGATATATGGTGTTTTCATTGGTTTGACTCCCGTCTTGGTTTAGCTTCGTTAAAAGCACGGGGCTATTCATTAACTGAGCGGAAAGAGGTTCGACTGACTGACTGAAACCCCCAATATGATGTCATCCAGAGCAAGGCCCCTGCACTTAAAAGCCCTCTGATGACGGACAAAGACATAATCAAACGACCCCAGAGGAAACCGACACACACCTCACTCCCAACACATGCAGAATTCATATACAGTATAGTACATATGAAAGACTGCAGTGCATGCGGTAGACTATACAACACTGAGATCCGGACTGAATATATGTTTTTGTCGGACAGGTTGTAATGCTTTCTTACTGGTCTCTTTCTGAGGTGCTCATTCTAATGTATTATACCCCTTGGGAAATAATTTATAAGCGCTCAAGAGAAAGTTCAACGTTGAAAGGTGGAAAAGATGACGAAGGAAAGAAGAGAAACATAAAAACCCAGGAAGTAGTTGAAATGAAGTTGTTATTTTTTCTTGGTTCAGTTGGCAAATCAATGATTGGTTTTATCAATGTGTTATTTCAGACATTTATCCACTTTTCAGGGTCCAGCCACTGGGTCCAATCCATCTTTCCCAGCTTCCCTAGTTTCCCCAGTCTCGCTATTTTCCCCAGTCCCTCTCCACACTGACTATACTCTATCTCCAATAATTCCCCCTACCTCTCCTCTCCCTCAGTCAGTGCACCCTGTACCTCTTTATTTATCTTACAATCCCCTTCTTCCCTTTTCTCTCTCTCTCTCTCTCTCTCTCTCTCTCTCTCTCTCTCTCTCTCTCTCTCTCTCTCTCTCTCTCTCTCTCTCTCTGTCTCTCTGTCTCTCTGTCTCTCTGTCTCTCTGTCTCTCTGTCTCTGTCTCTCTCTATCTCTCTCTGTCTCTCTCTGTCTTTCTGTCTCTCTGTCTCTCTGTTTCTCTCTCTCTCTGTCTTTCTCTTTCTGTCTTTCTCTCTCTGTCTCTCTCTCTCTCTGTTTCTCTCTCTGTCTCTCTCTCTGTTTCTCTCTCTCTCTGTCTTTCTCTTTCTGTCTTTCTCTCTCTGTCTCTCTCTCTGTTTATCTCTCTGTCTCTCTCTCTGTCTCTGTCTCTCTCTGTGTTTCTCTCTGTCTCTCTCTCTCTGTCTCTCTCTCTGTCTCTGTCTCTCTCTCTCTCTCTGTCTCTCTGTCTCTCTCTCTGTCTCTCTCTCTCTCTCTCTCTCTCTCTCTCTCTCTCTCTCTCTCTCTGTCTCTCTCTGTCTTTCTGTCTCTCTCTGTCTCTCTGTTTCTCTCTCTCTGTCTTTCTCTTTCTGTCTTTCTCTCTCTGTCTCTCTCTCTCTGTTTCTCTCTCTGTCTCTCTCTCTGTCTCTCTCTCTCTCTGTCTTTCTCTCTCTGTCTTTCTCTCTCTGTCTCTCTCTCTGTTTCTCTCTCTCTCTGTCTTTCTCTCTCTGTCTCTCTCTCTGTTTCTCTATCTGTCTCTCTCTCTCTCTCTCTGTCTCTCTCTCTGTTTCTCTCTCTCTCTCTCTCTCTTTGCCTCCATTAATCTCTCTCTCATTCCCTCTCATTTCCCCTCTCTCCTTCTTTATCTCCCTCACTTTCCCTCCCTCTTTCCCTCTTCCTACCTTCCCCTCTCTCTCTCTCTCTGTTCCTATCCTTCTGCTTTCTGCATCCTTCTGGCTGTATGCTACGTGCCTCAGGTCACATAACTTCAGTAGAGGAGGCTAAAAGCGAATGGGTAAATGGTCTTGGAAACAGCCAGAGCCAGAGGGCAAAGCAGACGGTAGCACAGCTTGTCCTGTCTAACTGTTGAAGGGACATTTAGGCACAGTTCCTGGCTTGATCAAAACTTTGGGATTCCGGACAAAATGGAACTGCTTTGCGTTATTAGATGAGGTTGTGTATGAATTGGTATGTCCATGCACATATGTGAGTACGCGTGAGTGTGTGAAAGTTTATGAAAGAATATCAACAATACAGTTTAATTAGAACCAGTGTAAACTACTACTATACATTACAGATCTGTTGTCATGGTCCCTGTGTGACTGTTGTTCTCCGTTCTCCGTCACATTGCTCCAGACCCATAGGCCCAGGCAGATCGTCCACCCGTAAGTGTATGTGATCGTCCAGTGGCGGCTGGGAGGCGGGAGGAGGTGAGGGGAATAAGTCTGCAGCGCAGCAGGACGACCCCGAGCGCTGGTTCTATAATAATATTCCCTCTCTGTCAGCAAGGCCGTGTGAAAACAAATTAGCCTCATGATTAATGGATGGGAATAACAGCTTGGAGATTGTCCGAGGAGATGGGACACCCAGTGTGAAACCCCTATAGCCAATCTCCCACACAAATACATACATACACACACACACAAACACACACACACACACACACACACACCAGACCCCTTCCTGCCCAAACACACAGCACCCCCACCAACACCTTTCCATTCCCCACTCATACCGCCTCAGCTTCAGAACTGACAGGAGACAGTTTAAGATCAACAGAGTCGCGCTGCAGGCAACCGTCCCTCTGTGTCTGATGCAGAGGCTTCTGTAGTCCACTGTTGCACTGCTGCTCCCATTGCTGTCAGCTAGTTAGTACATTTTATTTGATGATATAATGAAACACATACAACTGTATTGCGATGAGAGATTACCTCTTAATGAGTGAAGTGCATACTCCTGCCTTTCTCAAACTCTGCAAACAAATGCTCACATACTCAGTCACTGCTATTGGTATCTACAGTTTGTACCTCTCTCAAGATAAAATTGATCGAATGCGCTGAGATAAATGAGTGCCTCAAATAATGTGTGACATTTTACTCAACAAGATCTCTTTCTGACACGTTCCCAAACATAGGTCAAATTATGAAAACAATTATGAATTGATATTGGTTAGGCATACCATCTCCATAAATTAAGGTTTCATATGTCTATATACCCACTGTTATAGATTTCTGTACCCTCTCCCTCACTTTTCCATATCTACAGTAGCACAGGAAAACTCCTGTAGGATCTTAATTTGAGCCAGTTTGCTATAGAAATAATTATTATGTGATTTATAATTCATGGTCATTTTTGTAGGGGTTGATACAATTTTCATTAGGGTAAATCAAGTCTAAAATGTAAAAGTGAAAATTACAAATGTCAGAAGCCTTTTTAAAACTCAAATACACTACTAATTTGCAGGAAAATTCTCAGCAACAAAAGAGAGATCAAATTCAGATCCTACATTTGTAGCTGTCACCGGACTCCATACACCACTCTCACTACTACGCTAGTGTAAACCTCCAAGTGGGAGGCAGTAAATAAAGACACTGAAATATGAAACAAAATCCAACTATATGAAATACATACACATGTAACATAAACCAATTCCTCATGCAGAGAAAGGGGAAGCTTGTATGAGATAGGGGGTGTGTGTGACGGTCCAGGCCATTTAAGTCAACAATAATATTTAGAAAGAGTGCGGTGGCATAGGACAGAGGGGTGGCCTGGGGGGGGGGGGGGGGGGGGTGCTCGGCAGGGGGCGATGACAGCCAGGGTTGACAGATGCAACATGTCTACCACGACCCACACCAGCCCGTTTTTATCAGGATGCTATGCATTCCGTTCAAATACACAGTCTTGTTTGTTGCTCCAAGACCAGCCTCGCTCTCTCGACCCCCACTCAGTCTATGGGGATATTTTTCTGCCTATTTTCAGCATCTGTGACCAAAAAAAACAATGTTTTTTGACAAGATCTGAAACAACGTGGGCTTGTATCTTACCAACTCCTTTGCAGAAAAGAAAGAGCCCGCATAAGGATTTGAGGTTCATCACTGAGTAAGGAAAAGCTGATCACACACAATACATGATTGATGGATATGTTGCATTGGAATGACCTAAAGAAACGGAGAGAAAACTCAGGTATGTTCACAGGAAAGCCGCCACATCCCCTACATCAAGTGGAAAAGGCCCAACGTCTCATGCTAAGTCAGGTAGTCTCGCCACATGAACACCGGAGGTCAGGAGCCAGGTTCCTGGGGTGAGGACATGGCACAACTGAGTGCCCTCTCAAGAAAGCCCGCTGTTCCCCAGACCACAAATGGGCAAATGTACAGGATGTTTGCAGCGATTGAATGACAGATCCCCTACACCACTGTTTAGCGAAACCAGAGAGCAGGTGGGACGCGAGACGAATTGAAATAGAATGGCTGATTCGATTCAAATTATTTTTCATTACTATCATTGGTGACAGGATTAGTAGAGGAAGAAGGAAGTGGCGCTGGCGCTGCACAGTGGTTGGCTACAACCATTATGTACTGTACGCATTCACAGACCACTGTGCTGTGTGCTGCCACCGTTCACAGTATGGGCACGGGCGAACGGGGTATCAATATCAACAGACCATACTTTAATTGAACATATTCATAGCTTTCATCATGGGAGTCAATATTGACCTCCATCTTGGATGATTGATGGAAGAGTAGAAAATAAAATACACTGTATACTCTCTGAAGTGAAAACTCCTTCTCTTCTATGTGAGGTAACCCCCTTCTGACCTGCCACACCTTCTCCAAACATTTATTCTGCCAATTACTTTTAATGGAGCTGAAATACAATGGCGGAGCGGTGCGGGGAGCAGGAGAAGGCATAAATCACCCACCGCTGTGACCAGGCAGAATGGATGACCTCATCAAGGAAGGAGGCCCTAGTGTATGCTCTGAGCTATGGGAGTGATGCGTGATGGGATATGATTTGGAGCTGGGCAGGTATACTCTACCTGACCACTCTAGCTCTGTGTCAGTCCATGGAGTGACAAGCTTCCCAGCACGTCAAGGGTGCCTCGTTAACGGGGTCGGGGTGATGGAGGGCTGGGAGGCGAAGGGAACTGCTAGGTCTCTGTGGTAGTCCTGTGGATGTAACCTAAGCAACATCCAGCAGTTAATGACATTTTATATAACTGTTAAGCAATTATTGAATACATAAAGGCTTTTTTATAACATCCGAGCGCCATGTGCGTCAGGGACTTACTGGGAGTGCGGTGGAGGAAAAATGGCCAACACACGGCCAAAATCTACATTTTCATTTGGCAAAGCAGTCGGAGTTGTGCATAATCCGTGGCGTGCCTCAGGTTTCATATGTGACTAAAGTTTACCCACAGTGGCCCCAGCTACTCTGTTAACAGGCAGATCACTCTCTCGCTGCTGCATTAGGCCCTGTACTGTAACTGTACAAGGCTTATACCTGCTGTTTTTCCCTCTCCAAGAAAGAGTCCATGGAGGAACACTGTCATGTGCTGTGTTGACGGGTTCAAGCTGGCGACAGTCAGTCCTGAGGCAATGTGTTACTCAAGATCACACACACACACACACACACACACACACACACGCACACACATGCACACACGCACACACACACACACACACACACACACACACACACACACACACACACACACACACACACACACACACACACCACAGGGGGCTGCGGAGGGGAGAATGGCTCATAATAATGGTCGGAACGGAGCAAATGGAATGGCACCATACACATAGAAACCATGCGTTTGATGTATTTCTTTACCATTCCACCTAATTCCGCTTCAGCCATTACCACGAGCCCGTCCTACTCAATAAAGGTGCCACCAACCTCCTGTGACACACACACACACACACACGAAACAGTAACCCATAGCAAACTTGTTGCAGTTTATGCCAGTTACCACACCAGTTGCTATGGCTGAGGGAAAGCACACTGTGAAGTCAAACCAGATCTGAGGAAACACAGGCAGTTAAAAAAACATGACACTTTTTAAATGCCCACATGTCTCTTGTTCTGACTATGCAATAAATCTTCCACACAGGGACTTTAAAAAAGGTTTTTCTGATGACTCCTGTGTGAATTTTGGTTGGCCATTCTAACATTATTGAATTGTTTTTGGTCTGGTTAAAAAGCCCCAAAATTGCCCTCGCTAGAAGCCTGTGTTTCAGACATAAGGAAGTGTATGGCTGCAAACTTTCTACTTTTAAACTCGGAGAAAACAAAGATGCTTGTTCTAGGTCCCAAGAAACAAAGAGAACTTCTGTTGAATCTGACAATTAATCTTAATGGTTGTACAGTCATCTCAAATAAAACTGTGAAGGACCTCGGCGTTACTCTGGACCCTGATCTCTCTTTTGAAGAACATATCAAGACTGTTTCAAGGACAGCTTTTTCCCCATCTACGTAACATTGCAAAAATCAGAAACTTTCTGTCCAAAAATGATGCAGAAAAATTTATCCATGCTTTTGTCACTTCTACATTAGACTACTGCAATGCTCTACTTTCCGGCTACCCGGATAAAGCACTAAATAAACTTCAGTTAGTGCTAAATACGGCTGCTAGAATCCTGACTAGAACCAAAAAAGTTGATCATATTACTCCAGGGCTAGCGTCCCTACACTGGCTTCCTGTCAAGGCAAGGGCTGATTTCAAGGTTTTACTGCTAACCTACAAAGCATTACATGGGCTTGCTCCTACCTATCTCTCTGATTTGGTCCTGCCGTACATACCTACACGTACGCTACGGTCACAAGACGCAGGCCTCCTAATTGTCTCTAGAATTTCCAAGCAAACAGCTGGAGGCAGGGCTTTCTCCTATAGAGCTCCATTTTTATGGAATGGTCTGCCTAACCATGTGAGAGCCGCAAACTCGGTCTCAACCTTTAAGTCTTTACTGAAGACTCATCTCTTCAGTGGGTCATATGATTGAGTGTAGTCTGGCCCAGGAGTGGGAAGGTGAACGGAAAGGCTCTGGAGCAACGAACCGCCCTTGCTGTCTCTGCCTGGCCGGTTCCCCTCTTTCCACTGGGATTCTCTGCCTCTAACCCTATTAAAGGGGCTGAGTCAGTGGCTTACTAGGGCTCTTTCATACCGTCCCTAGGAGGGGTGCGTCACTTGAGTGGGTTGAGTCACTGATGTGATCTTCCTGTCTGGGTTGGCGCCCCCCCCCCCCTTGGGTTGTGCCGTGGCGGAGATCTTTGTGGGCTATACTCGGCATTGTCTCAGGATGGTAAGTTGGTGGTTGAAGATATCCCTCTAGTGGTGTGGGGGCTGTGCTTTGGCAAAGTGGGTGGGGTTATATCCTTCCTGTTTGGCCCTGTCCGGGGGTGTCCTCGGATGGGGCCACAGTGTCTCCTGACCCCTCCTGTCTCAGCCTCCAGTATTTATGCTGCAGTAGTTTATGTGTCGGGGGGCTAGGGTCAGTTTGTTATATCTGGAGTACTTCTCCTGTCCTATCCGGTGTCCTGTGTGAATTTAAGTATGCTCTCACTAATTCTCTCTTTCTCTCTTTCTTTCTCTCTCTCGGAGGACCTGAGCCCTAGGACCATGCCTCAGGACTACCTGACATGATAACTCCTTGCTGTCCCCAGGCCACCTGGCCGTGCTGCTGCTCCAGTTTCAACTGTTCTGCCTGTGATTATTATTATTTGACCATGCTGGTCATTTATGAACATTTGAACATCTTGGCCATGTTCTGTTATAATCTCCACCCGGCACAGCCAGAAGAGGACTGGCCACCCCACATAGCCTGGTTCCTCTCTAGGTTTCTTCCTAGGTTTTGGCCTTTCTAGGGAGTTTTTCCTAGCCACCGTGCTTCTACACCTGCATTGCTTGCTGTTTGGGGTTTTAGGCTGGGTTTCTGTACAGCACTTTGAGATATCAGCTGATGTACGAAGGGCTATATAAATAAATTTAATGTGATTTGATTTGAATAGGTTTCTTTTCTGATATTTTTTTCAGTTGCACAGACTCCACGAGGGGACGGTAATGATCTACGTAGGACTAATTAGAAGTATATAGGTTATACCCAAGAAGCCAACAAAACAGAACAACTTTTTATTTATGTTGAAGCCAGTCATTTTCACCTTTAAAAAAATAAACTCTGAGCAATGCTGAATCGCTGTTTACTTCCTGTGTTGCAGACGATTGATGCTAGACACGGAAAGTGCTTCCAAATCTTCTGTAAATAGCCTGGAGCTGTGAACTAGTGACTCGATAGAGCTTAATGTTAACTGAATCTAGCACTCTGCTACCTGTTATTAAAAGGTTCTCTGTTTAATCAAGAAAGTCATATTGGATGAGCTACAGTACTTACAAGTTTGCAAAAATGCTTCAATAGTGTTCATTTTGATTGAACTCCGAACTTTGAATCAGTTTTGCAGTCAGCGTCTTTGACTAAGATTTGCTAGTGACTCGCAGGAGTTGTGTTTTTATGGAATGTTATTTTTCAATCTAATGATTAATCATCTAAACTTTATTAGGTAACACATGGGATTTAGGAATAATCAAAGTATAATATAACATTGATCAAATCAGTGTTCTTTTAATCAGTTCATAAACTTCATGTGGGCCTGACACAATATTTACCCATATTAATAATACTCAGTATTGTATATAAATCTCTTTACAACACCTGAAGTACATCATTCAACTAAACTATATATAATGTCAGTGTTGTATATTGTAACTGACTGGCTAAGTGACTGTATATTTTACCTTAGTAGTTTTATCGTGTGTGTGTGTGTGTGTGTGTGTGTGTGTGTGTGTGTGTGTGTGTGTGTGTGTGTGTGTGTGTGCGTGCGTGCGTGCGTGCGTGCGTGCGTGCGTGCACACTCTAACTTTATTTGTGAAATGATTCTGATGGAACACCAATAGCATTGCTGTGGTCAGGGACGTAGATATTGTGTTGTACTTCACGCATGGCCTGCTCCATACAGAAAGACTCATTCATCTCAGAAAATAACATTTCATTCAGGTTACCTTTTTAATATTTACATATGAGAGTTATTCTATGGAACAACGTGCGCTATACATGGCAAAAAACAAACCAGAAGAAGGTAACTAAAAATAACTGCCAACCATACAATAATATTTTCACAGTGCACTGAACATGCGCGTAAACGTGACTTCTGGACAGAAAGGAAAATATACTAAGAAGATTTTTTAGAAGTATTTTCTTTAGCTCTCACTCCGTTTAGCGTGAAAATATTGTGTGCACTGGAGTGGGGAAGAAACGAGTGAGGGGGGTATGGAGGGAGGAGAAGGTGCCAAAGAGAAGTAGGTAATAGGAGAAAGGGATAGAAGACAGAGAGGAGTAAGAAGTACCATTAACATTGGAGGGGAGAACAATTTAGACTGCAATGTGGAGGGAGCAGAGCATGCTAGAGGAGAAATTGAGAATGCTCAGGAGTATAAAGATGGGGGTGGGGGGTTGTGGATGTACAGTACATGTATGTGGTGGGTTGTAAGGAGATAGTGTTTATATTTGTGTGTAGAACAAGTTAGAACGTTCCAGGGAAAACACATACAGTACCAGTCAAAAGTTTGGACACCTACTCATTCAAGTGTTTTTCTTTATTTTTTACTATTTTCTGCATTGTAGAATAATAGTGAAGACAAAACTATGAAATAACACATGGAATCATGTAGTAACCAAAAAAAGTGTCAAACAAATCAAAATAGATTTTAGATTCTTCAAAGTAGCCACCCTTTGTCTTGATAATAGATTGGCATTCTCTCACCTGGAATGCTTTTCCAACAGTCTTGAAGGAGTTCCGCATATGCTGAGCACTTGTTGGCTGCTTTTCATTCACTCTGCGGTCCAACTCATCCCAAACCATCTCAATTGGGTTGAGGTTGGGTGATTGTGGAGGCCAGGTTATCTGATGCAGCACTCCATCACTCTCCTTCTTGATCAAATAGCCCTTACACAGCCTGGAGGTGTGTTGGATCATTGACCTGTTGAAAAACAAATGAATGAATGATGAATGTCCCACAAAGCGCAAACCAGACGGGATAGCGTATCGCTGCAGAATTCTGTCGTAGCAATGCTGGTTAAGGGTGCCTTGAATTCTAAATAAATCACTGACAGTGTCACCAGCAAAGCACTCCCACACTATCACACCTCCTCCTCCATGCTTCACGGTGGGAACCACCCATGTGCAGATCATCCGTTTACCTACTCTACTCTGCGTCTCACAAAGACAAGGTGGTTGGAACCAAAAATCTACATTTTGGACTCATCAGACCAAAGGACAGATTTCCACCGGTCTAATGTCCATTACTTGTGTTTCTTGGCCCAAGTTTACTCTGAACAGTTGATGTTGAGATGTGTTTGTTACTTGAACTCTGTGAAACATTTATTTCGAATGAAATTTCTGAGGCTGGTAACTCTAATGAACGTATCCTCTGCAGCAGAGGTAACTCTGGGTCTTCCTTTCCTGTGGCGGTCCACATGAGAGCCAGTTTCATCATAGCGCTTGATGGTTTTTGCGACTGCAGTTGAAGAAATTTCTTGAAATTTCAAAATTCTTGAAATGTTCCATATTGACCTACCTTCATGTCTTAAAGTAATGATTGACTGTCGTTTCTCTTTGCCTATTTGTGCTGTTCTTGCCATAACATGGACTTGGGCTATCTCCTGTATACCACCTCTACTTTGTCACAGCACAACTGATTGGCTGAAACGTATTAAGAAGGAAAGCAATTCCACACATTCACTTTTAACAAAGCACACCTGTTATTGAAGTATATTGAAATGCAGTCCAGGTGACTACCGCAAAGCTGTCATCAAGGCAGAGGGTGGCTACTTTGAAGAAGCTAAAATCTCAAATATATTTTGGTTACTACATGATTCCATATGTGTTACTTCATAGTGTTGATGTCTTGACTATTTTTCTGCAATGTAGAAAATAGTAAAAATAAAGAAAAACCCTTGAATGACTAAGTATGTCCAAACTTTTGACTGGTACTGTATTTGATGAGCCAAAATCATTAGAAAGGTTTTGGAGGAGCGTATTTGTATGTGTGGGCACCTGGTGTTCTCTGAGCCAAACACAGAGGGGAGAAAAGTCTTTATGAAGCACACGTACACAACCCCGGTCTTGGACATGTTTATGTGGGCAGATGCCATATATTCTGACTGGTCACATAGATGGAGTAATTAATGAGGTAGTGGCAGATGGGTGGGGAAGGGAGGAGTGAATTAAGAGAAAGGTGTGTAGACTGGCAGGGGAAAGACATATGGAATGAAGGGAGGAGAATAGCGGTAAAGTGTGTGCTGTGGGAGGGGTTGGTGTGGTGGGTGTGGTGTGGTGGGGCGGGTGTGGGTGTTGTGGTGGGGCTGGTGTGGGTGGTGTGGTGGGGCAGGTGTGGGTGTGGGTGGTGTGGTGGTGTGTGTGGCGTGGTGGGGCGGGTGTGGGTGGTGTAGTGGGGCGGGTGTGGGTGTTGTGGTGGGGCTGGTGTGGGTGGTGTAGTGGGGCGGGTGTGGGTGTTGTGGTGGGGCTGGTGTGGGTGGCGTGGTGGGGCAGGTGTGGGTGGCGGGACGTGTGTGAGTGGTGTGGTGGGGAGGGGAGGGTGTGAGTGGGTGGCATGCTGGGGGCGGGTGTGGAAGGCGTGGTGGGGCAGGTGTGTGGTGGCGGGACGTGTGTGAGTGGTGTGGTGGGGAGGGTGTGAGTGGGTGGCATGCTGGGGGCGGGTGTGGAAGGCGTGGTAGGGCAGGTGTGGGTGTGGGTGGTGTGGTGGTGTGTGTTGCGTGGTGGGGCGGGGCGGGTGTGGGTGGCGTGGTGGTGTGGTCTGGGTGTGGGTGGTGGGTGTAGGTAACGTGGTTGGGCTGATTTGGGTGGTGTGGTGGGGCAGGGCGGGCGTTGGTGGCGTGGTGGGGCAGGTGTGGGTGGGGTGCTGAGGGTGCACATGCATAGGGTCTCTCCCCTGCTCCAATAATAACTTGCGGTTTTGTGAAGGTTCGACTGGCCCACAAAGAGGCCTAAGAACATCCCTGCCTGGCTGGAGGTGCGCCGTTCCATAGCAAATAAGGACGAGTACTCCTTGCTTTCTAAGAAGGAAATATTTTAACCATATCCCCTCCAATTTACTCTGGCACTGGTCTGGAAACCTGATTTTTATATGCATACTTTTTTATATGGCCCAGGAAAGAGAGGATGATGGACGAGAGAGGAAGGCAACCTGCTATAAAAAAATACTGCACTTGTAAATGCAGTGCAATAGCATTCGTTTGTGAGTGGTAACGCCAATTAAAGCTGTGTATCTAAGGGGCAGGTACGGTCAGTTGTGTTTTCTCTGGGTTTTGTTTTCCCATGTAAAGCTAATGATCCAGACTCACCTATGGTTTTTGTTTTGATCACACAACGACCATAACTCAGGTCCAATGCTTTCTTTAAAAAAAATACATCCAGAACACAAAGCCCCGTCTGAGAGGAGACAAAAAATATTCTGTTCAGGTTCCAGCAGGTTCCAGGCATAGCCGGCCAAACCTGAAGAGCTGTTGCTACCTGAGGTTGGATGGTAAAATAGTTTGTTGGTCCTGTTTTTAGGGCTGTGGCGCTTGTTATTTTTGGATGCAGCTGTGGTCTGGTCAGTGGTTGTAAGAGTGGGCCATTCAGGAGGCTGTTGGCTCTGGATGCTCTAACCAGGTTGCTGTACAGGAACCTTGCTAACAGCCAGGATGTCCTCGCTTTCCCTCCGTTATCCACCATGCCCAGCCCAGGACACATACGGTCCTGAGAGGACTCCACTCCACAGGCCCACTAACCAGCATCCAAACCCCAGGAAACTAACTCCATAAAATAACGAAGGCAGGCAATGATGAATGGTATGGAGAGCAATGGCCATGGATGTGGTCTGTAGACCCCTTCTTGGTTTCAGGTAGAACCCTTCCGGGTTCCATGTAGAACCATCTGTGGAAAGGGTTCTATATGAAACCAGAAGCGTTTTACCTGGAACCAAAACAAGTTCTTCAAAAGGTTCTCCATTCGGGACAGCCCAAAAAACTTTTAGGTTTTAGATAGCACCCGTGTAGTGATAGTAGCGACTGATAATTTAATTGTCCCTAATTTGTCCACCGGGCATTATTTGAGAGAAGAGAAGAAAAATATAGCGATAGAATATAAAACGGAGGAATTCCATGTCTGGATGACGAGGCCTGGTGACTGATGAGGTCAAATGCTGACACCGTTCGATGAAGAGGGGCAACTGTACGACAGAAAACGTGGTGTAAATGTGATTTGAACAAGGGGTGGGGAGAGAATGTTAATGGACAGCAAAGGTGATAGGCCCATGAATGATGAAAGGGGGTGCCCTCAGGAGTCCCTCTCCCCCCATGTAGTGTGGCTATGCCTTCCCCATCTGCCCTTGGCCATATGAACAAGAATATCTCAATTAAATTCAATTGAAGGGCCTTTATTGGCATGGGAAACATGTGTTTACATTGCCAAAGCAATTGAAATAGATAATAAACAAAAGTGAAATAAACATATAAAAAATGATAAGCAAACATTACACTCATAAAAGTTCCAAAGGAATAGAGACATTTCAAATATCATATTATGGCTATATACAGTGTTGTAACAATGTGCAAATAGTTGCAAGGTTGCCCTTTTCTTGTGGCAACGTGTCACAAATCTTGCTGCTGTGATGGCACACTGTGGGAGTTGATCAAAATTGGATCTCTCTCTCTCTCTCTCTCTCTCTCTCTCTCTCTCTCTCTCTCTCTCTCTCTCTCATTCCCTCGCTCTCTCGCTCTCTCTCTCTGAGCATTTACAAGTGCAGTCTGGTCTTCTCCCAATTCCTGACCCACTAACAGATGCTCAATATGAAATACATACTCACATTCTCCATATTGAGCCCAGACATCCAAGAACCTCTTGCGGTTGTGGTCTTAAGTGTTTTGCTCTAAAGAGAAGAAATCATTCTCTCTGACCAATTCTCACTGGCTTCTTAAAGCCTCCAAACCAAACCCTGGGGGAGCTCTATCTCTCTCTGTCGTTCTGGCTCTCTCTCTCTCTCGCACTTCTGTTCTCACACACCTCCCGGTTTGGACACGTAACCATGGAAATCCCTCAAAACAGGAAAAACAGGAAAAGTCCAGAGAAACTGTTTTGTTATTGACACAGTCTTCAGATCAGAGGAGATTCAAGACGTCATTCTCACAAAAACGTCACGGAAAATCCAAGCTGTGATATTCATACCAGTATCTTAATAGAAGAAGCAGTCATTAAAGATTAAGGATAGCAACCAGTGTTGCTAGCAAAATTGTGGATGGATGCCTGAAGCTGCTTTCTACAGATGAGTCCAGACAAATGCTGACGATTAAGCAGCCCATCAGCCTCAACCGTCCAAAGCTCTGGTTTGGTCTGGTCAGAGAGTTATTTCGGAAGGCACAGGTGTGACCCCGTCAACCCTGGAGCGGTCACAATCACGATCCAGGCCTGGCCAAAGTCAGCTGGCTGGTGGGACATCATGTAAG
Source organism: Oncorhynchus mykiss (assembly GCF_013265735.2). NCBI lineage: Eukaryota > Metazoa > Chordata > Actinopteri > Salmoniformes > Salmonidae > Oncorhynchus > Oncorhynchus mykiss. Next base: position 15,726,860 of record NC_048580.1, on the reverse strand, counting down.
TAAATGGTCCTCCCTACTCACCCTCCCTCCCCTCCTCCAGCCTAATTCACTCTAAGTGTTTACAGATAGCCTCTCCCTGGACAGGGTCAGATGGACCTTCTCAAACACACCCCTCCGGACCCCAATTGGAACCCACGAGAAAATGTCAAAGGTCAGAGGCGTTCAGGGAAGGGCACTTGCTCAGCCTATCAAAGTCCTGTTTATTTTGCCGTCTGAGCCCCGGCTCGGCCTAGGACAGCAAACAGAAAGGAAGTAGGATTGTCAGTGGGATAAAATGGGAATTGGAATTTGGAGGTCAAGGGTAAACATACGTATATTGAACACCTCAGAATCACAGCCTATAGGACTGTGTGTGTGTGTGTGTGTGTGTGTGTGTGTGTGTGTGTGTGTGTGTGTGTGTGTGTGTGTGTGTGTGTGTGTGTGTGTGTGTGTGTGTGTTTCAGTATACGGAAGTGCTAGCCAAGGAAGGTAGGTGAAGCAATGCACAGACACTTCATGCCTTGCCTAGGTACATAAACTTTGCTTGATTACATCTCTGGTGAACCTCAACTTCTCACACACACACACACAAATGGGATTTTTTTGTATAAAGAACAGAACTGCAGCTCTGTCAAACTGTTTGTTTTGAGAAAGTCTGAATGAGTCCGACTTAAAAGGGCCAGGTTTGGGATCCCCATCATACCATCACATTTCATCCTAGTATAACGGGATTGTGTTATAGACAATAGTTATATTACTGCGCTAAAAGGTAATAAATTAACATACCCTCCCTAGATGCAACACCCCCGTTAACCCTTCGCCCGTCTAACAGAGCAGAGTAATTCATGAGTAGCTACTAAACATCAAAGTGTTAGGCGAACAAAAACATGCCCCCTCTGTATAAATGAACAATGTGCTGGGTCCAGTTCCCTTTTCCTTGTCTGTCCCCCTTTCTTCTGAGGAAAGAATACAGTGCAGCACGTATGTTATCAAAAACAACATGTCATGCTATTGACCAGAGACTACACTGAGTGTACAACACATTAGGAACATCTTCCTAATATTGAGTTACACCCCCTAACAGCCTCAATTTGTTGGGGCATGGACTCTACAAGGTGTCAAACGCGTTCCACAGGGATGCTGGCCAATTTGACTCCAATGGGATCCCACATTTGTGTCAAGTTGGCTGGATGTCCTTTGGGTGGGGGACCATTCTTGATACACACGGGAAACTGTTGAGCTGGAGAAACCCATCAGGGTTGCAGTTCTTGACACAAGCTGGTCCACCTGGTACCTACTACCATACCCCGTTCAAAGGCCCTTAAATATTTTGTCTTGCCCATTCACACATACACAATCCATGTCTCAATTGTCTCAAGGCTTAAAAATCCTTCTTTAACCCGTCTCCTCCCCTTAATCTACACCGATTGAGGTGGATTTAACAGGTGACATAAATAAGGGATCACAGCTTTCAGTCTATGTCATGGAAAGAGCCGGGGTTCCTAATGTTTTGTACTTTCAGTGTATATCAAGACAAAGAACAGTTATTTTTCATAATCATTTGAGGGGACAACGGTTTGAGTTTAGAACCTTCCTGTATGTTTGTAACCACGCCAGCTTTAGTAACATTGTCCGGCCAGAGAGAGAGTGAGTGTGTTGATATCTCTGGGTCCAAGACTGTGATGCTTTAGCCCTACTGTGAAAACAGCTCTATGTTTGAACTAATAACACACGCAGAGGCCATGCCACAGCAGTGTAAATTAGATAATGAAGAGGCAGACTAAGGGCCACACTTTCACACTGACTAGGTAGACAACATCTATGTGGCCCTCAGAGCAAACATACACTTAGGGTAAGAGTTTTCTTTAAAATAAAAATATACATGTTTGATGCATGGAAATGGCCAAACCACACAGTCTCAAAACGATGCAGTTTATTTGCTTCATTTTTCTAAAACGTTTTTTACAGTCTGTGTGGTCAGGACCTTGTCCAGACCTTTCAGGGGGCAGCTGCTCCTAAATAAAGAAAAAAGCCCCATCCCCCTTGAAAAAAACATTTGACTTTCATACCTCGAAAATCATAACAGACATATAACTGCCACTGTAGGGAAATTGTTTTTTTGTTTTTTTACCGAAGGCCTATTTATTTCTGGCGCAGCGGTTTAAGGCACTGCATCTCAGTGCTAGATGCGTCACTACAGACCCTGGTTCGATTTCAGGCTGTGATTGGGAGTCCCATAGGGCTGCGCTCAATTGGGCCAGTGTCGTTAGGGTTTGTCCAGGGTAGGCTGTCATTGTAAATAAGAATTTGGTCTTAAAACTGACTTGCCTAGTTAAATAAAGGTCCAACAAAATAAAATAAATTTTTTTAAAAATTGTAAGCAAGCTAGTTCCCGTGCCTCCTAAAGACATGATTGACATCGGGAAAAGAGCGAAGGCTATCAGCTTATCATTGATGTTGATGATTGATGTAAATCTGCTAGTTAGCTAGTGTGGTCATTTTTTTTGTGATTGTGATTTAACTTCATTGCGCTTAAATAATAACTTCATACAGTAATATAGCCTAATATTCATCATCTTCTAACTCATGATATATGGCTGGCGGGCTAATGGCTTGTGTGGATAGTTTAGTACATGGGGATCAGCTAGAGTCTAGAGTACCTGTGTTAAGTGCTTCATTTGTAAATCGGGAGGTCCGGGACAAAAAATGACCGCAAGAGGTACCGGAACGCATGACAATTATCATTTTTGACCTTTATAGTAAATCATTGCAGTAATATTACACATATAGAGTAGAGAGGCAGTTACAGAAGTGTCACGGCGGCTCCCGCTCCGACGCTCGACGTCACCAGTTTACTAACCACCTGTTCCTGGCAACCCATCATTACGCACACCTGGACTTCATCACTACCTTGATTACTTCCCCTTTATCTAGGACTCTGTAGACCTCATCAGGCAGTATTGGTTCTGTCTAATTATCCTGGCGCTGCTCTTGTTCCACACCCTATTCGCAAGAAGACTGCGCGAAGTGGTCCTGATGGAGTTGGCGTGCCGAGACGACACCCTCTCCTTGGTTGCACTCATCACGATGGACATCCGTCTGGATAACCTTCTTCGGAAGCGTCGGCACCCCCATCGCCTCTCTCCCTCCTCAGTTAACCATCAGAGCCTGAACCCACGGAGGTAGGGAGGTAGGGGCCACACGCCTCCCCGTGGCTGAGCAACCCCATCCGAGGCAGCTGGGGCTCTGTCCCTATTGCGGTTAGGAGGGGCACCAGCTTCAACGGTGTCCTGTACGTTCCAATACAGGGTCAACAAGAGCAGAGGGACTGCCCCGTGATCATCCGTCTCCTGGGTTAGGCATGAGTATTCCATCATCAGTTTCCGCCAAATCAATATCGATTTCAGTAGCTGGCTGTCCCTTGTGTTGTTTTTACAGCTTTAGTGGACTCCGGTGCCACAGATAATTTTATTGACCAGGCCCTTGCTTCCTCCCTGAACATCACCTCATACCCACTCTCCTTCCGTTTCTGGTTCAAGCGCAGGATAATCGACCACTGGGATCTGGGACTATCACACACATCACAGCACCACTCACCCTCACAGTGGACTCCATACATCAAGAAAGCCTTTTCTTCCTCATCATCAATGCAACCGTACACAAAATCATCCTCGGCCTCCCATGGCTCCAACGCCATGATCCCACCATCTCATAGTCGAGAATGACAATCACGGACTGGGCACCGAATGCCGGTGGACCTGTTTTCCCTTCCTCTGTGGTTCAACGTCGATTGAGAGTCCTGTGGTTGCCCAAAACCTGCGGGAGGTTTTCTCCAAGACCAGCGCCACCATTCTCCCTCCTCATTGCCACTGGGACTGTGCCATCGAACTGCTTACAGGTTTCGCGCGACCGCGCAGCCGCGTATACCCTCTGTTGGTGGCTGAAACTAAGGCTATGGAGGAGTACATCCATGAGGGTCTTTAACATGGTTTAATTCACACATCTACCTCCCCTGCAGGCTTCTTCTTCGTGACCAGGAAGGATGGGGGGTTAGGCCCGTGCGTTGATCAGAAAGGTCTGAATTCCATCACCACAAGGTACCGCTAACCTCTCCCATTGGTGCCTGGCCATGATCAAACAACTCCGCGGGGCCCGATTCTTTACCAAATTGGACCTGCGGACTGCCTATAATCTCATCCACATCCGGGAATGGTGATGCCTTATGGATTAGTCAGTGTTCCAGGCATTCACTAACGAGGTGTTCTGGGACAAGCTCGGACGCCAGGTGGTTGTGTATATAGACGACATCCTGGTCTACTCGGCTACCTTGGAGGATCAGTACTCCTGGAACCCCTTCTGGCTAATCACCCGCATGTCAAAACGGAGAAGTGCCAATTCCATTAGGAGGCTGTCACCTTATTGGGTTACCACTTCGGCCTGCACTGAGTGATGATAGATGGTAAGAAAATTGGTGCTGTGAGGTCATGGCCAGTCCCAACCACCATAAAGGGGTTACAGCGGTTTTTGGGGTTTGACAACTTCTTCCGCCAATTCATTAAGAACTAGCTCTATCGCCTTTCCTCAATTCTGGTAAGTTGGGGTGGAGTCCTGCAGCCGAAGAAATCTTCCGCCTACTGATACAACACCCAGAAGTGGGTGTGGGGGCTGCCCCAACAACAAGGTAATCCACAGAAATTGTATCCATGTGCATATTACTCAAATAAACTGTCTCCTGCCAAAAGGAACTATGATGTCAGCGATCGGGAGCTCCTGGCAGTGAAGTAGGTATTAGAGTGGAGACACAGGCTGGAGGGCACCAAGGACCCATTTCTCATCCACACGAACATCGTAACCTGGAGTACATACAGCGAGGCGGTTGAACCCCTGCCAAGCAAGGTGGGCGCTTTTGTTCAATAGTTTCGACTTCACTCTAACTTATCACCCAGGTTCAAAGTACATCAAAGCCGATGCCCTGTCCCGTCTCTATGATTCGGGAGATGTTCCTGTCCTGAGTGCACCCATTCCGCCCTCTTGAGTCGTAGCCCCTGTGCTCTGGGACGTAGATGTGAACATTCGTCAGGCCCTGGAGAGGGAACCCGCACCTGCTACCTGTCCTCCTGAATGCACCTACATTCCCACGGGGATAAAGGATTGGCTGTTGACCTGGGCACTCACAGCTGTTGTCGCTGGACATGCAGGTATCACCCACACTATTCAATCCATCGCTGGAAAGTACTGGTGGCCCCCTTGGCGCAGGACGTCACTCGCTACATGAACTCTAGTTCCATATGTGCCCCAACTAAATCTCCCCGGGCACGCTGCATCAGGGAAACTGCTTCCCCTTCCTGTGCTTCAGCGTCCTTGGTCTCATCTGTCCATTTTCCCAATGATCTCCCCTCCCCTGTTGGTTTCACACCATGTTGTTGGTTGTGGACAGATTCTCTAAATCCTGCTGTTTTATCCCTCTCTCTGGTCTCGCTACCGCTCTCCAGGTTGCTGAGGCACTTCTCCAGCAGGTCTTTCCGGCACTATGGCCTTCCGGAGGACATCGTCTCCAACCGTGGCCCCTAATTCATGTCATGGTTATGGAAAACCTTCACGGAGAAGCTGGGGGTCACGGTCAGCCTCACTTCTGGGTGCCGGCCTCAGTCTAACGGGCAGGTGGAGAGGATGAACCAGAAGCTGGGGAGGTTCCCGAGGAGTCACTGCCAGGACCTGCAGGGGGAGTGGGGCAGATTCCTTCCCCATTAACTACCAGATCTCACCCTCTTTTCATGTTTCCCTCCTCAAGCCAGTGATTTCTGGTCCCCTGGCTGATTCCGTCCGCCATGACACCCCTCCGCCTCCACTGGACATCGAAGGGAGCACCGCCTATGATGTTGGGTCCCTCCTGACGCTGTGGGGGTCGGCTCCAGTATCAAGTGGACTGGGAGGGGTAACGGTCCTGGAAGCGTCCTTGAGTCCTGGTGGCGACATTCTGGACCCCAACATCATTTGGGAGTTCCATCTCCACTGACCGACCCGCTCCTCGCCCTCGGAGCCATCCTCGGTGTTGTCCTGCGGCTGGAGTTGAGTTGTTAGTGGGCTGTACGCAACCCACAGCTAGGCTTTTTTTTTTTAAAGAAGCTATCCTCTGTGGCTAAATTATAGGCCTACTCAGGTACAGTAAGCTATTCTGAATGATTTCCTTTCTTTCTGATCAGACAGCAGTAATTCTATATCTTTGGCACATTTATTTAAATGTCGGGGTGGGGTGTGGCGTGTGGTGAACTTGACGACTTCACAACGCCTTGGGGGAAGTGGGTTCAGAACAACAACAACAAACTGTATACAAAAAATATATATATTATAGCATCACCCAAAAGGGCACTTGGCCAGTGGGAGAGCAATTGGGCAGGTGCTCGGACACTGGTAGAACACTAGCTGTGCACATGCCTGTGTGGAGTAGAGAGAAACCCATTCACCCCGCTGTGATATACAGTAGCTTGATGCAGACTTGGTGGCAGAAATATGTTTATTCTCTTTCAGTTCTTACAAATATCCATATACTCAGGAATATCCTTGTCATCCTTTCACTCATTACACAAGTTTCATATTTTGCCACCTAAACTTAGTTTAAGGAAATTTACTGGCAGCTCCTTCTGCACATCTGAGGCAACACTAATCAGTTATGTCCATCCAACACAGTTTGTTCAGATCTGATTCTGAACACAGTCCAGTGAGGCAGAACGTAGACCCGCTGCACTAACGTGTCGGGGTCGTCAAGGACATGAGGTCATCATGGATACAAGGGCCTACCGAGGCTGTCATGGATACAAGGGCCTACCGAGGCTGTCATGGCCTCCATGGCATGTGACAGACACCCCAGGAGGTAAGGTTAGAGGACACAGCCAATAAGAGAACAGATCAACATCGTCTTGCCTCACATGGACTGTGAGGAAGAACAGTCTGACTATAAATTGTTCATCTGTTTTTGCTGGGGGTGCTGATGTTGAAATCATGTCATTCGAGTAGCCAATTATATCTGACTGCATGTCAGCCCCAGTGCCAGTATCTCATCAGAACTCACATTCACATTGTACTTTCAGCACATTCTCAAGTAATGCTGTTTTTTCTATGACAATGAAATGAGGTCCGTCTCTTGTAAAGACCCTCCCCCGGATCTTCATTGTGTTTGTTCTACGTGCCTGTACTCTGAGTGCACGTACCTCGCAGGGTGGTAGAGACAAAAAAACTTGTTTACCTCTGATCCACTTCATCCACACGGAGCTGTGTGTGGCCTAACCCCATGGAAGCCTGTGTGTGTCTTTAAAAACATGAAGCCACAGGATGACACGGACGTTGCCTTTTACCATAGTCACCGTGGCGATGGGGTTCAGCAGTCAGGGTGGGCGTCAGACCTGGTTGAGCGGGGGCAACGCACCATGGCAACACAGGAGGTCAGCGCTGTAGGCTTACGGACATGGTCACCTGATGTTTGTGTGGAAACCTGGTGTCATCGTTTCCAGAAAGGCAGCAGGCATCATTCATCAAACGTCACATACTCACACACAGGAAATGTCAACCACAAGAGCTGATGACGATATTTTGAGTCAGTCCGTCAAAGTCAAAGGTTTGACATGATTATAATCAAGAGAAGACAGGTCAGAGTAGATATTGAGAATAGAGAGAGTAGATATAAGTAGGGCAGCCAGGTAAGATAGACAGAGAGAGAGAGAGAGAGAGAGAGAGAGAGAGAGAGAGAGAGAGAGAGACAGAGAGAGAGAGAGAGAGAGAGAGAGAGAGAGAGAGAGAGAGAGAGAGAGAGAGAGAGTTAGAAAGAGAGTTAGAGAGAGATTGAACGGACGAGACGTACACAGTGGTTAGCTTGTGTGTTTGGTTAGTTAAGGAAACGCGCTGTGGCAGTATTGTTTTCTTAGTGGTTGGACCGTGACGCAAAAATAAAGCCAGAAGTTCAAAGGCAGCCAGTGTTACTCACAGTGGGGTGTATACCCCAAGCATTAGGCCCCATTCCCCCTCCCTCCTGCCTTCTCTACTGCTCCAGTGTCCCTTTCATAGAACATCAAGCAGCCCTAGGCTAGGCCACTTCACGGTAGCTTCGCACGCCCAGTCAGCCCTCTCAGCCCATAGTTTGTCCACCTCGGACCCTGCCAACCTGGCCTGGCCGGAGTGGGAGATGGGATGTTGGTTTACCTTCATCTTGGGAGGTATCGAGACTAGAAGAGGCCACCTTCGACATTTTTCTACATCCCAGGTTTATTTAATTTCCACAGAAATCTTCACTCTGTCTAGTCAAGTCAGCAGACCACTAATCTTTATGACTACGAATATATATCCATCATATGTTAATGACAGAAATACAAGTATTTCTTTCCTTTTCCTCCGGTAACAGTATTACAATGAAGAGGGGAATAAATACTGGTAAAAATGGGCAGGGACATGCCTCAAATTGGTCCTTCATAAAATGATGTGGGTAACAAGAACACTTTAACACAGCCACAAAGTGTTCAGAGCAGGTAATTTAGAGTTGTTTTAGGCCACAAACGAGTACCTGATCCTTCCCTTAGCATGGTGGCTAATGACCCTCCATGGGTTGACTAGTCTGACATTATAAAAAAAAAGAGATAAATGTTTATAGTCTAAAGATGACATCACAAGAGCAAAGGTCTGAACAAATACACATACCCTGCACCCCTCTCTCCCCTCTCTCCCCTCTCCACTTCCCAGGGACCTTTGCTTTGGAAAACAGCTTTAAACGGCCAGAATCATTTGCCCATTTACACAGCACATTTATTTGGTCTACCGTTGAAAACATAAACTTTTACTTAACTGTGTATTATTAAAAATGTAAGATCTTTTTCCACCGGGCCATGGTGATAGGGTGTGTGCATGTGTGTGTGTTCCTACCAGGGGTTTCCTTGTTTATCTCCTTACTGGTAATGTAGTGGAATAAATGCCTTTTTGGTTGTCATATGTTGTCTCGACTGTGGCTGTGATTTCTGTCATATTGATACTTTGTGTGATATGTGTTATTGGATTTAAATGTCTGTAAGCTATGTCCCCCTCTCTCTCTCTCTTTCTCTCTCTCTCTCTCTCTCTCTCTCTCCCCCCCCCCCCCCTCCCCCCTCTCTCTCTCTCTCTCTCACACACACACACACACAGTCATCGTCATCTCCTGGTGTCTGAATCCCATTGCTGGTACACTCATTTCTGGAGGAGGCTGATGTCCATCCTCGTTAGCTATTCCTCAGCCACACGGTAACCCAATCCCGCTGGCTGCTTATCCACTAGCAAGTGGACGCTGCCGGCCTACCACACCCATATCACAACCCCATGCGTCTGGTTTAAACATGCACCGAGAGGTCTGTCGCCTACACTTAGGACAGCAGAAAGCTTTCATGGCTGGCGTCCCATTGGAAACACATGTGGATTGTTGCAGGCTGACGGGGCATGGTCCTGTTACATGTATGTCAGCACAATGTTTCCATACCGTCTGCTCCCCGTCCACAGGAGAGTGAAGTAATAGGGTTTACAATGTGTCCCGGAAACATGTTAAAATGGCCTGCTCTCTACTACTGTGGGTTATTCCGTCAGCAACACTAGGGAAGACTAGCTTTGCCATGCACAGGACACAATGGGAGCTTGCCCAGTACAGTCAAGCAGCTCCAACACAAAGAGTGGAGAATGAACCTTTAATAATGAGTTCCAATGTGGCCCATTATTGAGAAAGGTATGGGAATGGTAGCAATAGAACACTAGCGTATTGGATATTAGACAACACAGTGATGTGATTGTTCTGAAATCACATCGAAGCAAAGTCAATTCCGCAGTTGTTTAAAAGGGATAATGTTTATTTTCGTGTTTTATTAAACAGCTTCCCATTGGTCTTGAGTGTGTGTGTGTGTGTGTGTGTGTGTGTGTGTGTGTTTTGTTTGACTCCTCTTGATCACTAGAGCCGGGGGTTTGTGTGAAGGAGGAAATGTCCTGTAAACATTGAAAGCTGGACGCTAGCCAGAGACACTCGGTTTGAAAGGTAGATTGCATAGCGCAGCCCAAACTGCAAGGCTCATATTGGAAAATTGGCTTGAAAATTGCGACGAACAAATTGAACCAAAATACTTCTCTGGCTCATTCAATAGCTTGTAACAGAACACAATGAGTTCAATATCAAACCCCAGCAGAATTAGCGCTTGCTACAGAGATCGTTTTGTCTCTCAGAAATTGTAGCTGGGTCTAGAGCCGGTTCAGTCCGGAGAGGGAGAGGGCAGGAACAACATAAAACTCTTTGTCACATTATCAAGGCAGATATTTACTTTGAACAACTCCCTCTCTCTGCCTGGCTCTGAGTTGTGGCTGAGCTCGAACATGCCAAGGCCAGAACTAGGGACTAAATCCTACTGCCAGCTGGTCAAGAGACACACTGGGGAAAAGAACCTCAGCAGTGTTACACTACAGTAGTTTTTATCTATTAGTTATGTGTACCACTGTACTTTGGAGGTCATGAGCATTATAATACTACACTGTACCTACGCACCTTTATCAAATTGGCGTATAGGCATGACATTGCAAGCACAGCAAGCAGGATTATGTCTGAGGCTTGCTTATTTCACCATTAGGCTATTGACAGATTGTTAGCTTCGTTGAGTAACTAACTAACCACTGAATTGCCAGTCATGTCAGTGACATTTCTCAAGTGGTTAGAAGTCCTTCAGTTAAAGATTTATAACCATTAGCTTATCTGGGGCTGAGAGACGTTGAGAACTCCACGGTGTGACAACATGTTTTGGCGGTTTGTCCAAACTTTCCCTTTGTCACTGTGGCTGGGTTCAGACTAATAAGCGATGAAAGCCTCTGGAAGTCCCTGGTTCCTGATGGAGATTCCTCCAGGCATTAGCATGAGCGCCAGCCCGCGGTGCCCCCACGAAGAGTAACCCAATCCGTCCCTACGGGCTAGCTTCTCGTCGTTAGCATATCCTTGTTTTGATGGAGGTGAGGAAAGGCCTGTTATGAGAGGATGAATTGTAATGACGTTTGTCAACTCCAATACTCTGAGGCTGGTCCGCTGAGGATACGGCTGTGGGGTTTCCTAGTTTGATTTGTGTGGGGAAGAAGGGGGGAGGTGAATGTCTGTCTGGAGTCAGAATCATCACACATCCCAAACAGTGAGGAATGGAAGTTCATCCTCAATAGGTGATGGAAGATGGTGCAGTGTTGTAACAATCATATCAAATGTATTTATAAAGCTATTTTTACATCAGCAGATGTCACAAAGTGCTTATACAGAAAGCCAGCCTAAAACCACAAACAGCAAGCAATACAGACGTAGATCTATGGTGGCTAGAGAAAACTCCCTAGAAAACCTAGGAATAAACCTAGAGAGGAAACAGGCTGTCAGGGATGGCCAGTCCTCTTCTGGCTTTGCCGGGTGGAGGTTATAAGAGTACATGGTCATTAAGGCCAGATCGTTCTTCAATATGTTCAAACATTCATAGATGACCAGCAGGGTCAAATAATAATCACTGTGGTTGTAGAGGGTGCAACAGCTCAGCCCCCCAGGAGTAAATGTCAGTTGGCTTTTCATAGCGGAGCATTCAGAGATGGAGACAGCAGGTGCGGGAGAGAGAGAGAGAGAGAGAGAGAGAGAGAAAGAGAGAGAGAGAGAGAGAGAGAGAGAGAGAGAGAGAGAGAGAGAGAGAGAGAGAGAGAGAGAGAGAGATAGATAGACAGATAGGACAGACCGGCACAAAAACTATTACAGCATAGATACTGGAGGCTGAGAAAGGGGAGGTCGGGGACACTGTGGCCGGGGACACTGTGGCCCCGTACGACAATACCCCCGGACAGGGCCAACCAGGCAGGATATAACCCCACTTTTACAAAGCACAGCCCCCACACCGCTAGAGGGATATCAATCACCAACTTACTAGAATGAGGCTGAGTTGTACGCCCGAAGGAGCGCACAACCGGACAGGAAGATCATGTCAGTGACAGTGACTCAAGCCAATCAAGTGACACGCCCCTCCTCGGGACAGCATGAAAGATCACTTTATGGCTGCCGTATTTTGACTTTTGTTGTGCTAAATGTATCCGCTATTTCTTCATGTTCTTCCCATTTCTATTTCTAGTGTGTTTTTGTTCTACTTTAGTTCATTTCATAGTATAATATTTTTACGACTTACATTGATTACTGCTTTGTTGGGAAAGAGCTTGCAAGAAAGGCATTTCACTGTACTTGAAAACTTGAAACTTGAAGGTGTTGCAGGAGAGAATGAGGCTGAGATTTAGGGAGAGTGCATGTACCTCTCCAGCCTTCCTAGATAACTAAGGCCTAATCTAAATGAACACCAGGCTGGATGATGGCCACTCACCTCCGCCCCCAACCCAGCCCAACCCAACCCAATCCACAGCCATCTACCTCAGGCCTGATCCAACCTGATCCCTGGAACTGGTTTTCAGGGAGTCAGGTTTTTATTAAGCTGTGGTCAGGGCTGGCTTAGGTTCATATTGGGTGGGGGGAGAGGGAGGGGGGGAGAAGGTGGGATAAGTTACCCTTTGTGCAAACAGGAGGAGGTGAAAGGCAGACTGTGTGGAGGGGAGGGGGGTTAAAGGAGGGATGGATGACGGGGAGGTGGGGTAAAATGAGGGAGGGAGGGGTTGCCCTGCTAGCTCCGCCGGTCCTGTCCCGGGGCTAGGAGTGAGGTTCATGCTAGGACCTGTGCCACTCACAGCTTCCCCAGTAACCACATCTTGACAGGGTGACAACTGGGATGATCCTCCTGCCACCAGGATACACAGGACAACTGGGATGTTCCTCCTGCCACCAGGATACAAGGGCCAACTGGGATGCTCCTCCTGCCATCAAAATACAGGGGACAACTGGGATGCTCCTCCTGCCATCAAAATACAGGGGACAACTGGGATGCTCCTCCTGCCACCAGGATACAAGGGACAACTGGAGACACACTCACATATTACACTTTTCACTATAAGAGTCTGCTGTTTGGTCCGTAGACCATCTGAACAAGCATGTCAACTGAGCTGATGTGTGACAATACAGTTTGCTATGCTGCAAAAACAACCCCTCTTTCATAAATGTGATTTATCCTAAACTATGGAGTGATGCCTCGGTGCAGTAGTTCAAATGGACCACAGCTACAGGCAGCTGGTGTGATTGCCTCATTGGCCCCTGAGGACTTGTACAAACCATATGTAGGCTCGGACAACAAGCATCTTTGTTATCATATAGAGAGGCCTTTGATATTGTATAATTTAGCATGTGGCAGAGCTCCATGCTCACGTGCCCTCAAGGGGGGGGGGGGTATACCATGCCTTCAAAGTGATTAGATCATCCACAGATACAGATATGACCTCATGCTCCTCTTGATGTCACAATGTTTATCACCAGGTGTCTGAGGACAAGACCCATGTCACTTGTCATATGATGAACAGTGCAGACAGCAGGTCTGCCACGCTTTGAACGCGAGGTTCCACTCTGCTGTGGAACTGTGAGTCATGTTATAAAGCCCCCAGATGGCCAATCCAGGAGGGACACACAAGGATATGAAAGACATGTGGCAAAAGTACAACAATCACGGCAATCACTATTTTATTCAATGTCCTAATTTGGAACATATCTCCACTTGAATCTTTGGATCTCTGGAAGCCTGATCTGGTAGTGATCTACTGGTTGTAACTGCCGCTAGCTGTCACAAGTGAAGGTGGTCACGGAGTCGACATACATGACAGGAGGCCCGTGTCAGAGAGCGGACTCTGAGCCACGCTGTTAAGATCGTCTCAGGGGAGATACGGGGCAGTGGCGGTCGGTGCCATTTAAGGGAGCACAACCTTATTTCTATTACAGCATATTGGATGACTGTCATTCATATTCCATTCACCCAGCTCAATGTGTGATCGACAGATTTAGGCTACTACATGATACTCAAATTATCTCTGTACCCATCATGAGATTGCTACAACAGAACCTATGAATTAACGTTTTCAATGTAGGTGCACACAGGTCGAGACAATTTTGAGTAATCAAGGGGTCAGATAATGACACATTCAAAACCACCTTGCACACTCTCGCCTGCATCTAGCTGATCTAGGGTGTAATCATTAGTCCATGAGCCTCCTAGGTGTTGTATGTATCCAGAGGAGGACAGAAGCTAGCTGTCCTCCGGCTACACCATGGTGCTACCCTACAGAGTGCTGTTGAGGCTACTGTAGACCTCCATTGCAAAATAGTGTGTTTAATTAAATTATTTGGTGATGTGAATATATGTAATATAGTTTTAGGATAACTTTAATGTTGAACAATTTTCATGAAATTCACTGTGGAGGATGGTCCTCCCTGTCCTCCTCTGAGGAGCCTCCACTGATACAGAGGTAAGCTATACTAGCCCCCAGAGCAGTGGAGGTGACAGAGGGAACCATGTGGTATGATGGTTACTGCAGGTCTGTCTGTCTGTCTTCCCTGTCCTGTCTACCTTACCTCCAATAGAGCATGTCTGTCTGCCTGCCAAGTCTGCTTGCCTGCCTGCCTGCCTGCCTGCCTGCCTGCCTGCCTGCCTGCCTGCCTGCCTGTCTGCCTGTCTGTCTGTCTGTCTGTCTGTCTGTCTGTCTGTCTGTCTGTCTGTCTGTCTGTAGGTCGGTCGGTCGGTCGGTCGGTCTGCGTTCCCTCCAAAACAGGATCTCCCCCACCTTATCACCTCACTCCGCCCCCAGGTAAAGACAACTTTCTGGGCGTATATATTTTTTTACTACGCTTCTGGAACAAAAGCGTCTGGAACATCCCATTTTCATTTTGAGACATGGAGGCACATGTGGTACAAATTACGGTGAGTCTTGCAAGAGGGCTGTAGCTCTGGAAACCAATGGGGTATGAAGTGTTGCCATGTCTGACTCATAATCCCATAATTGAATCGGTCCAACAGGAGCACCTTCTCCTCTTCCTCTTTCTAACTCATCCGCTGTCTTCATTATTCTAACACAAGAAGAAGACTGATGTGTCCGTTCACAGTACATTCATCATTCAATGCATTGAAAGACTATTGGTGTGTGTGCGCATGCTTGCGTGTGTGTGTGTTTAGCAGAGGGGCCCTTGGCACAGGTTGAGGAGACTGTGGTTGCCAAGCCAAGGCCCACTCTGATCAGATACTGTATGATGTGTTTCGCTGTGCCAAAAAGCATGGGCTGTGCTGCCTGGTTAACACAGGTAATTACACCCTAATGCTCATGTCAGCGGCTGGGATTATCTGATTGACAGCTAATGAGGCAACATCTCATTCTTAACCTCTTCCATGCCTCTCTCCCAGCCTACCACAAAACCACAGCCAACCCCTCTATGTTGCTGTCGTAACTGCCTCTACCTGATGTTGTATGGGACCTGAAATCCTATGGACTGAAATGGGACTGGGGACTGTTCTAAATTACCCTATTTGCCCGGGTGTCAACTAAAGTGATGTCAATTCTTCTAGCCTACAGTACACCTGTATGTGCAGTACTTGCAATCTTAGTCACATCTTTCCTTCTGCTCGTCTGCCTACTGGTGATTTCTAGAAATTCCCGGGAGTTCAACCAGGCGTCAGTCATAAGAACAACATGGCCGACGTTTCATTTATCAACACCGTCTGCCTGTGACACAGCTTGATGATGTCATCTGTTCCACTTTTGCTCTTGGGACATGGAATATCACGAGGCGTTCTCTCGCAAACGTTAAGGAGAATAAGAACCTAAGAGGGCAAAACGTATCGTCAGTCAAATTGTTTAATGTGCAGCCTGATAGGTTTAAGCTTCAACTGCAAACCAAACAGCAATTTTACCTCTATATAATTGCACAATTTATCATGACCTGATGTTCAGATATGTGGAGTTATGCTCGATATTGCCAAAACAAATAGCTTTATCAGATTCAGGGGCAACTATTTAGAGAGGGCATTGTTTTTGGTTATGTTTATCTTATATAAGAGATCTGCTGAAAAGTTTGAAATCTGGTGGGGATCATTACAAATGATAGGAGGGTCAACGACCAGAGCTGGAGATGACCTCCTGTTGGTTCGCTATTTTGTATATTATGCATATTTGAATTTGTGTTTCTACCTGTTTGTTTTGATACTGCACTGTCTAGCAAACTATACTTTCGTACTTAGTATCAAGCATGTGCAGACCCTTGTCTAAAACCTGTCCCATAGTCAGCTGAATCAGACAATAGCATCATGGAAGGATTTCAGGTTCAGGACCTGTATCATTAGTTTTGGAAAAGTCTCCTAAACTTGTTAATGTCATTGGCACAATAAACGAGCATTGGCCTGATTGTAAATGTCTTTTGAACGTCAACCGTTTGCTGATCTTGGCTTTTGTCTGGCGGTGCGGGCAAACATGGCGGATGTGTAACCAGCAGGAGGCTTCCGGAGGTGTCACGCACATGGAGGCTATGGGCGAAGAGCCTACTAACATCTGTACAGTAAGGCTGCTGTGTACAGGGATGACGAGGGATTGGTTCCCCTGAAAGTCAAATAAACACCAGAGTAAATACAACAAACTGCCATGTAACTGCGGGGGGCAGCCGTATCACGTAAAAAACATTTTTGCACGAAGCATTAGCTCATCCTACAGGTGAGAGTAGCCGAGAATGTTACGCCTGTTTCACATGCGATACGACTTTCGTACAGCGTTTTATAAAGGTAAAAGTAACTGTTTAGGATGGGATATTTGTCTGTGGTTCTGCGCTGCTACTGGAAAACATGATACAGGTTTAGAGATGGGAGCTGCCTTGTACCTCTGGTCATAGGACCTAGAACGAGCCAGGAGTCGAGGCGCAGCAACAGCCCTTGGAGCAACCTTTCTTTAGAGCGTCTCACTGCATATGAAACACAAGACATTTAGAGCTGATTAAATACAGACATCTGAACAGAGAAAGAAGAAAGAAGGTATCAGATATGAACGTTAACCGCCATATTTTCCCGACTAGCAGGTGAGATATTCTATATCCAGACTATAACATGAAATCTGCTCAGCCCCCTAACTTGTTTTGCTTGGACGGGGCAACCCTGACTAGCTCACTCGAAGCTGACAGGGTCACAATATAGTGCAGGACTTCGTATGAGATGGGCTCTGGCTTGGGCTCGGAGGAAAACACTTGATAGACAGGCTCTCTACCTGAGCCAAGAACAGGAGGGGGGAAAATGAAATAAAATCAATACTCAAATATAACTTTTTAAATAAACATTTGCACTCTATGGACATTGTTGGCATCGACTCTCTGTAACCTATGCCTATTGGGGGAACTTAATACGAGACGTTAGTGAAAGCCTGGCTGCTCAACAGTGATGGCTACTGGCAAGTTGTGACGTGAATAACAAGGTTCATGTTTATTCAAGGCAAGAAAAAGCTGAAATCCTAATGTGCGCTTTTGGGAGCCAACGTTTTTCACGCATTGTTACTCATTTTAAAGGCTCTCCGAGTCATATAGGATTGGTGTCAATAAGTAGCATTTCTTCTCTGGGGGAAGAACATACATGTACACCTCAAACCTCAAGCCCTGCACGCCACACGTTCACTCAGGTACTGCCTTTAGCCCACAGTCCACATGATCAAATGATTGTCCATGGGGCCTTCAAAGCTGAACCTACATTAGTAGCTTAACTGAGCTGAGCTGATATGAGCTAAGCGGAACTGAGCTAAGTTTAGCCTTGCTGATTTGAACTGAGCTGTGCTGAGCTACGCTAAACTAAGTAGGTCAGGTAGAAAGGTTATGCTGGGTTGACTGGGCTGCCTGGTTGTTCTACCCAGCTACACTTACCCAGCTACTGTACACTTGCCCAGGTGCTACTGACTGGAGAGGAAAAGGCTTCTCTCTATCCCTTTCTCTCAGCCATAGGCCTAGTCAGAGTCCCTCTCTCCTCATTTAGCGTGGCTATGCCTTCCCCATCGGTTCTCTCTCTCTCTCTCTCTCTCAATTCAATTTCCATTTAAGGGGCTTCATTGGAATGGGAAACATATGTTTACATTGCCAAAGCAAGTGAAATAGATAACAAGCAAAAGTGAAAATAACAGGAAACATTACACTCCAAAAAAATAAAGATGTTTCAAATGTCAAATTATGTCTATATACAGTGCCTTGCGAAAGTATTCGGCCCCCTTGAACTTTGCGACCTTTTGACACATTTCAAGCTTCAAACATAAAGATATAAAACTGTATTTTTTTGTGAAGAATCAACAACAAGTGGGACACAATCATGAAGTGGAACGACATTTATTGGATATTTCAAACTTTTTTAACAAATCAAAAACTGAAAAATTGGGCGTGCAAAATTATTCAGCCCCTTTACTTTCAGTGCAGCAAACTCTCTCCAGAAGTTCAGTGAGGATCTCTGAATGATCCAATGTTGACCTAAATGACTAATGATGATAAATACAATCCACCTGTGTGTAATCAAGTCTCCGTATAAATGCACCTGCACTGTGATAGTCTCAGAGGTCCGTTAAAAGCGCAGAGAGCATCATGAAGAACAAGGAACACACCAGGCAGGTCCGAGATACTGTTGTGAAGAAGTTTAAAGCCGGATTTGGATGCAAAAAGATTTCCCAAGCTTTAAACATCCCAAGGAGCACTGTGCAAGCGATAATATTGAAATGGAAGGAGTATCAGACCACTGCAAATCTACCAAGACCTGGCCGTCCCTCTAAACTTTCAGCTCAAACAAGGAGAAGACTGATCAGAGATGCAGCCAAGAGGCCCATGATCACTCTGGATGAACTGCAGAGATCTACAGCTGAGGTGGGAGACTCTGTCCATAGGACAACAATTAGTCATATATTGCACAAATCTGGCCTTTATGGAAGAGTGGCAAGAAGAAAGCCATTTCTTAAAGATATCCATAAAAAGTGTTGTTTAAAGTTTGCCACAAGCCACCTGGGAGACACACCAAACATGTGGAAGAAGGTGCTCTGGTCAGATGAAACCAAAATTGAACTTTTTGGCAACAATGCAAAACGTTATGTTTGGCGTAAAAGCAACACAGCTGAACACACCATCCCCACTGTCAAACATGGTGGTGGCAGCATCATGGTTTGGGCCTGATTTTCTTCAGCAGGGACAGGGAAGATGGTTAAAATTGATGGGAAGATGGATGGAGCCAAATACAGGACCATTCTGGAAGAAAACCTGATGGAGTCTGCAAAAGACCTGAGACTGGGACGGAGATTTGTCTTCCAACAAGACAATGATCCAAAACATAAAGCAAAATCTACAATGGAATGGTTCAAAAATAAACATATCCAGGTGTTAGAATGGCCAAGTCAAAGTCCAGACCTGAATCCAATCGAGAATCTGTGGAAAGAACTGAAAACTGCTGTTCACAAATGCTCTCCATCCAACCTTACTGAGCTCGGGCTGTTTTGCAAGGAGGAATGGGAAAAAATGTCAGTCTCTCGATGTGCAAAACTGATAGAGACATACCCCAAGCGACTTACAGCTGTAATCGCAGCAAAAGGTGGCGCTACAAAATATTAACTTAAGGTGGCTGAATAATTTTGCACGCCCAATTTTTCAGTTTTTGATTTGTTAAAAAAGTTTGAAATATCCAATAAATGTCGTTCCACTTCATGATTGTGTCCCACTTGTTGTTGATTCTTCACAAAAAAATACAGTTTTATATCTTTATGTTTGAAGCCTGAAATGTGGCAAAAGGTCGCAAAGTTCAAGGGGGCCGAATACTTTCGCAAGGCACTGTACAGTGTTGTAATGATGTGCAAATAGTTAAAGTACAAAGGGGAAAATAGATAAATATTATATTATATAGGTTATGTTTACAATGGTGTTTGTTCTTCACTGGTAGCTCTTTTCTTGTGGCAACAGGTCACAAATCTTGCTGCTGTGATGGCACACTGATGGCACAACCAATAGATATGGGAGTTTATCAAAATTGGATTTGTTTTCAAATTCTTTGTGGGTCTGTGTAATCTGAGGGAAATATGTGTCTCTAATATGTTCATACATTTGGCAGGAGGTTAGGAAGTGCACCTCAGTTTCCACCCCATTTTGTGGGCAGTGTGCACATAGTCTGTCTTCTTTGAGAGCCAGGTCTGTCTTCGGGTGGCCATTCTCAATAGCAAGGCTATGCTCACTGAGTGTACATGGTCATTTCCTTAATTTTGGGTCAGTCACAGTGGTCAGGTATTCTGCCACTGTGTACTCTCTGTTTAGGGCCAAATAGCATTCTTCTTTGTGTTTTTGTCAATTATTTCCTGTGTCAACTAATTATATTTTAGTTTTCTCATGATTTGGTTGGGTCTAATTGTGTTGCTGTCCTGGGGCTCTGTGGGGTCCGTTTGTGTTTTTGAACAGAGCCCCAGGAGCAGCTTGCTTAGGTGGTTCTTTTCTGGGTTGATTTCTCTGTAGGTGATGGCTTTGTTATGGAAGGTTTGGGATTCGCTTCCTTTTCGGTGGTTGTAGAATTGAACGTCTCTTTTCTGGATTTTAAGTAGTGGGTATTGGCCTAATTCTGTTCTGCATGCATTATTTGGTGTTTTACATTGTATACAGAGTATATTTTTTCAGAACTGCATGCAGAGTCTCAATTTGGTGTTTGCCCCATTTTGTGAATTATTGGTTGGTGAGCAGACCCCAGACCTCACAACCATAAAGGGAAATGGGTTGTATAACTGATTGAAGTATTTTTTGCCAGATCCTAATTGGTATGTCGAATTGTATGTTCCTCTTGATGGCATAGAAGGCCCTTCTTGCCTTATCTCTCGTTCACAGCTCTGTGGAAGTTACCTGTGGCACTGATGTTTAGATTGAGGTGGGTATGGTTTTTTGTGTGCTGTAGGGCAATAGTGTCTAGATGTAATGTGTTTTCGTGGTCCAGGCAACTGAACCTTTTTTGGAACACCATTATTTTAGTCTTTTTGACATTTACTGTCAGGGCCCACACTTACAGAATCTGTGCAGAAAATCTAGGTGCTGCTGTAGGCCCTCCATGGTTGGGGACAGAAGCACATATCATCAGCAGACAGTAGACATTTGACTTCAGATTCTAGTCTGCTGCAGACTGTTCTAGTGCTCTCACTAATTCGTTGACATATATGTTGAAGTGGGCGGTGCTTAAGCTGCATTCCAGACTAGTGGAAAGAAATGTGTGATTTTTGCCAATTTTAACCACACACTTCTTGTTTGTGTACATGGTTTTTATAATGTTGTATGTTTTCCGCCAACATCACTTTCCATTAATTTGTATAGCAGACCCTCATGCCAAATTGAGTCTAAAGACTTTGCCCTTGTTTTGGTTTGTTTGTTTGTCAACTAGGGTGTGCAGGGTGAATACGTGGTCTGTCGTACGGTAATTTGGTAAAAGGCCAATTTGACATTTGATCAGTACATTGTTTTTCGCTGAGGAAATGTACAAGTCTGCTGTTAATGATAATGCAGAAGTTTTTCCCAGGGTTGCTGTTGACGCATATCCCCCGGTAGTTATTGGGGTCAAATTGGTCTCCACTTTTGTGGATTGGGGCCATCAGTCCTTGGATCCAAATATTGGGGAAGATGCCAGAGCTGAGGAGGACGTTATAGAGTTTAAGTTCTCTCTCTCTCTCTCTCTCTCTCTCTCTCTCTCTCTCTCTCTCTCTCTCTCTCTCTCTCTCTCGCTCTCTCTCTCTCTCTCTCGCTCTCTCTCTCTCTCTCTCTCTCTCTCTCTCTCTACAGGGAGACGAAACACACAACTGTGGCTGCAACTGTTCTGCTCACGGCTACTGGGACTGAGTCACAGTCAGGGAACATCAGAGGGACATCAGTCCCTTCAGTAAACTATACAATTGACATTAAATCAAATCAAAAAGTAACTTAAGAATATTACATGACAACAACGAGGCTATATACAGGGTGCATCGATACTGAGTCAATGTGCGGGGGTACAGGTTAGTCGAGGTAATTTGTAAAGTGACTATGCATAGATAATGAACAGCGAGTAGCAGTAGTGTAAAACCAAGGGGAGGGGGTGTCAATGTAAATAGTTTGGGTGGCCATTTGATTAATTGTTCCGCAGTCTTGGGGGTAGAAGCTGTTAAGAAGCCTTTTGGTCCTAGACTTGGCACTGAATATGTCCGTGAAGACACTTGCCAGTTGGTCCACGCATGCTTTGAGTACACATCCGATAGTCGGTCTGGCCCCACGGCTTTGTGAATGTTGACCTGTTTGAAGGTCTTGCTCACATCGGCAACCGGAGAGAGTGATCACACAGTCATCTGGAACAGCTGGTGCTCTCATGTACGCTTCAGTGTTGCTTACCCCAAAGTGAGCATAAAAGGCATTTAGCACGTCTGGCAGGCTCGCGTCACTGGGAAACTCGCGGTTGGGTTTCCCTTTGTAGACTGTAATAGTTTTCAAGCCCTGCCACATCCGACGAGCATCAGAGCCGGTGTAGTAAGATTCAGTCTTAGTCCTGTATTGACACTTTGCCTGTTTGATGGTTCGTCTGAGGGCAGAGCAGGATTTCTTATAAGCATCTGGATTAATGTCCCGCTCCTTGAAAGCGGCAGCTCTAGCCTTCAGCTCAGTGAGGATGTTGCCTGTAATCTATGGCTTCTGGTTGGGATATGTACATACAGTCACTGTGGGGACGACATCGTCGATGCACTAATTGATGAAGCCGGTGACTGAGGTGGTGTACTCCTCAATGCCCTTGGGTGAATCCGGAACATATTCCAGTCTGTGCTAGCAAAACATTCCTTTAGTGTAGCATCCGCATCGCCTGACCACTTCGGTATTGGGTACTTCCTGCATTAGTTTTTGATGGTAAGCAGGTACCAGGAGGATAGAATTCTGATAAGATTTGCCAAATTGAGGGCGAGGGACAGCTTTGTATGCATCTCTGTGTGTGGAGTAAAGGTGGTCTAGTGTTTCTTTCCCTCTGTTTGTACATGTGACATGCTGGTAGAAATTAGGTAAAAGGGATTTAAGTTTGCCTGCATTAAAGACCCCGGTCGAGAGGTGCGCCGCTTCTGGTTTAGCATTAGCATCCTTATGGCCTTATACAGCCCGTTGAGTGCGTTCTTTGTGCCAGCATCGATATGTGGCGGTAAATAGACAGCTATGAATAATATAGATGAGGACTCTCTTGGTAGATAGTGTGATCTAAAGCTTATGATGAGGTATTCTACCTCAGGCGAGCAATACCTCAAGTTTTTTGACTTTTAGACTTTTCTCCGTATTTTCTTCAGAGATTTTGGGCCTTGTCTCGACAAAGCAGTATATGCTTCATGTCGGAATCATTAAAGAAAACATCTTTGTCCAGTTTGAGGTGAGTAGTCGCTGTTCTGATGTCCAGAAGCTCTTTTGGTCGTTAGAGACGGTAGCAGTAACATTATGTACAAAATTTGTTAAAAACATTGCGAAACAACAAACAAAAAATAGCACAGTTGGTTTGGAGCCCGTGAAATGGCAGCCATCCCCTCCAGCGCCGTTATCACATGTCGTCTGTTTCAGTGACCAATCCTCATTCCAATTTTGGTCTGTCTTGTTAACCAGATTGTGCCATAGTAAAAATTACGAGAATTGGGAAAGCTCCTCTGCCACAATCAGACGAAAAACTGATGGAAATACAGTACAACCACGTGTGCCAAACAAGTCAAATAATCCATTCACAATGTGGCTTTAAATAGAATGGGGTGAGGGACAGCTCAGGGATTATCTGGTCTCTCCTTGTTCTCCAACTGAAATGGCAAACATATGCACGCATGTACACACCCATTCTCCTCTGATGATCCCTCCCTCTCTCACTTTCTCTGCTCTTACTGGAACTGTAAGCATGGCATTTTAACAGGGTCTGGTTTTGGGCCAGACACTATGAATCACCTATGGGCTCTGGTAGATAGACGACACTATGTGGATGTTCTCAATCTGTGGTCTGAACACACATAATCACACAGACAGACGCACACACACATACACCTGTCATTCGTAGTGTGTGTGTGTGTGTGTGTGTGATGTGTGTGTGTGATGTGTGTGTGTGATGTGTGTGATGTGTGTGTGTGTGTGATGTGTGTGTGTGATGTGTGTGTGTGATGTGTGTGTGTGATGTGTGTGTGTGTGATGTGTGTGATGTGTGTGTGTGATGTGTGTGATGTGATGTGTGTGTGTGATGTGTGTGTGTGATGTGTGTGATGTGTGTGATGTGATGTGTGTGTGTGATGTGATGTGTGTGTGTGTGTGTGTGTGTGTGTGTGTGTGTGTGTGTGTGTGTGTGTGTGTGTGTGTGTGTGTGTGTGTGTGTGTGTGTGTGTGTGTGTGTGTGTGTGTGTGTGTGTGTGTGTGTGTGTGTGTGTGTGTTGATCACACTGAACTCCGAACACACAGTTGGATGAGGGCAGCAGGTCCAAAAGGAAGAACATCAATAAATGTCAGAGCCGTCAGACCAAACTATGTTTCTTCTCCTTCCTCACAGAGACCATTGATGAACACCAACGTCGTCTGAGCCTGCGGACGAACTGGAAAACGAGGACAATCTTCTCAGTCTTCCTGGAAATCTAGGAGAACGGAGAACGGGTTATCTGGCATGCTTACCTTGATGAAATAGCAACAGGGTGCAACACATTTTTTTCCAGATATTGTATATTGGGTAGTCTATTTGTGAAAAACTTCTCTGCAGTAATTTTCTGGCGATTTCAGTGTTGTTGTTTACCTATTTGAGGTCAAATCAGGTCAAGTTAACGTTTTTGGTTTGCTAAAGCTATCTGGTGTCCATCAAGCCTGGTGGGTAATGTATCTGTAGGCTGGTTTAAACATATCCTACACTTGTTGTCATCTCCTAATAGGTTACCTAGCTGCCTGATCTGGAGCCCAGTGTGTGGTAACTGTCTCTCGTTTAGACTGGCCCCAGACCTGTTTGTGCTGCCATTCCAATTAGTGGTAATTATTGGCAAGACAGCGCCAACAGATCTAGGTCCTGGCTGCCTCCCTCTCTCTCTCTCTCTCTCTCTCTCTCTCTCTCTCTCTCTCTCTCCCCCTCTCTCTCTCTCTCTCTCTCTTTCCCTCTCTCTCTCTCTCTCTCTCTCTCACTGACCAATCAGAATCCCAACTCTCCACGCAACGTGTGGCTGGCTGCAAGGCGGTGGAGGCCACAGCCACCTCGCAGTTTATAAAGGAGTCCATTCACCAAATAATCAAACTCTATGCTGGAGAAAACCCGGAGCGAAAACAAGCACGGTTTAAAGAGAAAACAAATCGGGAGGTCCCGACAAATTCCTACTAATTCACCAGCGCCAGGCTGGAGAGGAACGGCTTATGGCTACAGCCGGCAGGACGGCTGCCTGCCTCAGTGGCTCGGAGGGTGCCAGCTATCCCATCAGGCCCAGCTTTGACAGATCCCTGATACATCCTGTTCCCTGCACTCTGTGGTATTTTACAGTTGGCCAAAGACTCCAGCATCTCTTCCTCCAAAAACACATACTCCTCTCAGCTCTCTGTGCATTAATGTAACTCAATTACTATTTATCCTTATTGTGTGTCAAATAGTATGAGACACAGTATTAGATAGCCTAATTATTTATTCACCCTTAACAAATCGTTCCTCTGGTTCAACTGAGGCCTGTACAGAGTATTGTTTACTGTACAAACAATTTTCCTTCCTTTGGAATCGGGGACCTTTTCGGTTACATTAGTGAAGCTGTAGGGCGAGATTGGCAGGTGTGTTTCTTATTAAAGCGATGATTTGGACACCTGTGTTTGTTTGTGTCCGCGGACCAGGTGAGTGGAGACAGGAGACAGCAGTCCTGATCAGGATGAGAGGGGAGGTATGGGCTGTGCCATCAGTCGTGGCTCTGGAGAAAGAGAGCGAGAGAGTGCGGGAGAGAGAGGTAGAGAGAGGTAGAGAGAGAGCGAGAAAGAGAGAGCGAGAGAGAGAGAGTGAGAATAGGTCCACTCCCCACACTCAGCCCACAGACGAAGGCCTCTATGACTCAGAGGAGGCCTTGTTGTCTTGGAGTCTGATAGTCTGGCCTCTAGTGGTTAGAGGGCTAGTTGTGAGGGGAGAGGGATTTCTGACAGCACACTTCCCCCATGTGGAGAGCTAGAAATGGACATATACAGTATACCTACATATGACAATCATACAGTATGTCATTTATCAAAGTGTCTAGTTCATTGAGAATCCTGATTTTTAGGGGTTATTGTTGTGTGTCCTAATCTGAAACATTTTGGTAGCCACTGTGTCATTGTCACCAACCCCCCCACAGCGGACCGCATGCTCGCTGACATCTAATCCAGACCTATGTTACCATAACATTTTCATAAGTGTCCATCGCCGTAGAATAACAGTTCCAGAGGAATTGGAGAAATGGCTTCTTTATGAGAGGAACGACACAAGCTATTAGTGTTCATTGGTGTTACCTCTATTTTTGGTATATTTTTACAAGCAAAGAAAAAGGTGTTACATATACAGTGTGTGTGTGTGTGTGTGTGTGTGTGTGTGTATGTGTCTGTGTGCGCACACGTATGTATATATGTGCGTAGATAAGAGATTGTGTGTGTGTGTGTGTGTCTACTATTTTTTGTCTAGCCGTATCCCTGAGAGAACTAGTGATAAGTAAAGGTATGATGGATGGGGCTGGTTATGGGGGGCCGTCAGTCTAATAACTCCATACAGGCTGGTGTGTGTGGTAGTGACCTCCATCACATGGCTCTGCTGGACACATCAGTCACCCTGGACCTAGATCTGGGCCTGGAGGCTGCTGAGGGAAGGAAGAGTGAATGGAATGGCATCAAACACATGGAACCCATGTGTTTGATGTATTTGATACCGTTCTACTTATTCCTCTCCAGCCATTATCACAAGCACATCGTCCCCAATTAAGGTGCCACCTGTGGCCCGGAGGTATCTCATCTGGAGCATCCATGGAGCTGGCTATGCCCCATACCCAGCCAGTCCTAGTCTCTATGTTCCTGGTTCTGTGGCCCTCCCAATCCAGGGGGATGTCTGGCAGTTATTACCCAACACAGTATGACTGCTTTGCCCCTTTAATCTGTCTGTGGATGATTGGAATCGAGTCAGGGCCAAAGGCTCTGCTTCAACAGAGAAATCTGAGATTCAGAAACACTGACAGCTTATCTTTACAACAGTGGGGAGGGGTTGGACACAGAGTGAGCGTGCAGTCGGAGTTCAAAGGAAGGTTGAATATGGCTAGAAAAGTCAACCTCTGGCTGCCTCCAACTTTTTCTCCAGCCAGTAGTAAAACTAATGACAAAATTGGAACAGTCAGGTCATTGAACGACTCTTTTTATTCCACAAATGTACCAATCTGTTGGCTAGTTTGTCCTGTGGGACACCACACTCTCCTGTGTGTTACAGCAGCAGTGCTGATGAATACGTTGCAGGCAGCAGTGCTGATGAATACGGTGCAGGCAGCAGTGCTGATGAATACGGTGCAGACAGCAGTGCTGATGAATACGGTGCAGACAGCAGTGCTGATGAATACGGTGCAGGCAGCAGTGCTGATGAATACGGAGCAGACAGCAGTGCTGATGAATACGGTGCAGACAGCAGTGCTGATGAATACGGAGCAGACAGCAGTGCTGATGAATACGGAGCAGACAGCATTGCTGATGAAAATGGTGCAGACAGCAGTGCTGATGAATACGGTGCAGGCAGCAGTGCTGATGAATATGGTGCAGGCAGCAGTGCTGATGAATACGGTGCAGACAGCAGTGCTGATGAATACGGTGCAGACAGCAGTGCTGATGAATACGGTGCAGACAGCAGTGCTGATGAATACGGTGCAGACAGCAGTGCTGATGAATACGGTGCAGACAGCAGTGCTGATGAATACGGTGCAGACAGCAGTGCTGATGAATATGGTGCAGGCAGCAGTGCTGATGAATATGGTGCAGGCAGCAGTGCTGATGAATATGGTGCAGACAGCAGTGCTGATGAATACGGTGCTGGCAGCAGTGCTTATGAATAAGGTGCAGGCAGCAGTGCTGATGAATACGGTGCAGACAGCAGTGCTGATGAATACGGTGCAGACAGCAGTGCTGATGAATACGGTGCAGGCAGCAGTGCTGATGAATATGGTGCAGACAGCAGTGCTGATGAATACGGTGCAGACAGCAGTGCTGATGAATATGGTGCAGGCAGCAGTGCTGATGAATACGGAGCAGACAGCAGTGCTGATGAATACGGAGCAGACAGCAGTGCTGATGAATATGGAGCAGACAGCAGTGCTGATGAATACGGAGCAGATAGCAGTGCTGATGAATACGGTGCAGGCAGCAGTGCTGATGAATATGGTGCAGACAGCAGTGCTGATGAATACGGTGCAGGCAGCAGTGCTGATAAATACGGTGCAGACAGCAGTGCTGATGAATACGGTGCAGACAGCAGTGCTGATGAATATGGTGCAGACTGCAGTGCTGATGAATACGGTGCAGACAGCAGTGCTGATGAATATGGTGCAGACAGCAGTGCTGATGAATACGGTGCAGACAGCAGTGCTGATGAATATGGTGCAGACAGCAGTGCTGATGAATACGGTGCAGACAGCAGTGCTGATGAATACGGTGCAGGCAGCAGTGCTGATGAATACGGTGCAGACAGCAGTGCTGATGAATATGGAGCAGACAGCAGTGCTGATGAATACGGAGCAGACAGCAGTGCTGATGAATACGGAGCAGACAGCAGTGCTGATGAATACGGAGCAGACAGCAGTGCTGATGAATACGGAGCAGACAGCAGTGCTGATGAATACGGAGCAGACAGCAGTGCTGATGAATACGGAGCAGACAGCAGTGCTGATAAATACGGTGCAGACAGCAGTGCTGATGAATACGGTGCAGACAGCAGTGCTGATGAATACGGAGCAGACAGCAGTGCTGATGAATATGGTGCAGGCAGCAGTGCTGATGAATACGGAGCAGACAGCAGTGCTGATGAATACGGAGCAGACAGCAGTGCTGATGAATACGGTGCAGACAGCAGTGCTGATGAATATGGTGCAGGCAGCAGTGCTGATGAATACGGAGCAGACAGCAGTGCTGATGAATACGGTGCAGACAGCAGCGCTGATGAATACGGAGCAGACAGCAGTGCTGATGAATACGGAGCAGACAGCAGTGCTGATGAATACGGAGCAGACAGCAGTGCTGATGAATACGGAGCAGACAGCAGTGCTGATGAATACGGAGCAGACAGCAGTGCTGATGAATACGGAGCAGACAGCAGTGCTGATGAATACGGAGCAGACAGCAGTGCTGATAAATACGGTGCAGACAGCAGTGCTGATGAATACGGTGCAGACAGCAGTGCTGATGAATACGGAGCAGACAGCAGTGCTGATGAATACGGAGCAGACAGCAGTGCTGATGAATACGGAGCAGACAGCAGTGCTGATGAATACGGAGCAGGCTGCAGTGCTAATGAATACGTTGCAGGCTGCAGTGCTGATGAATACGGAGCAGACAGCAGTGCTGATGAATAGGGTGCAGGCAGCAGTGCTGATGAATACGGAGCAGACAGCAGTGCTGATGAATACGGAGCAGACAGCAGTGCTGATGAATACGGAGCAGACAGCAGTGCTGATGAATACGGAGCAGACAGCAGTGCTGATAAATACGGAGCAGACAGCAGTGCTGATGAATACGGTGCAGGCAGCAGTGCTGATGAATACGGAGCAGACAGCAGTGCTGATGAATACGTTGCAGACAGCAGTGCTGATGAATAGGGTGCAGACAGCAGTGCTGATGAATACGGAGCAGACAGCAGTGCTGATGAATACGGTGCAGACAGCAGTGCTGATGAATATGGTGCAGACTGCAGTGCTGATGAATACGGTGCAGACAGCAGTGCTGATGAATATGGTGCAGACAGCAGTGCTGATGAATACGGTGCAGACAGCAGTGCTGATGAATATGGTGCAGACAGCAGTGCTGATGAATACGGTGCAGACAGCAGTGCTGATGAATACGGTGCAGGCAGCAGTGCTGATGAATACGGTGCAGACAGCAGTGCTGATGAATATGGAGCAGACAGCAGTGCTGATGAATACGGAGCAGACAGCAGTGCTGATGAATACGGAGCAGACAGCAGTGCTGATGAATACGGAGCAGACAGCAGTGCTGATGAATACGGAGCAGACAGCAGTGCTGATGAATACGGAGCAGACAGCAGTGCTGATGAATACGGAGCAGACAGCAGTGCTGATAAATACGGTGCAGACAGCAGTGCTGATGAATACGGTGCAGACAGCAGTGCTGATGAATACGGAGCAGACAGCAGTGCTGATGAATATGGTGCAGGCAGCAGTGCTGATGAATACGGAGCAGACAGCAGTGCTGATGAATACGGAGCAGACAGCAGTGCTGATGAATACGGTGCAGACAGCAGTGCTGATGAATATGGTGCAGGCAGCAGTGCTGATGAATACGGAGCAGACAGCAGTGCTGATGAATACGGTGCAGACAGCAGCGCTGATGAATACGGAGCAGACAGCAGTGCTGATGAATACGGAGCAGACAGCAGTGCTGATGAATACGGAGCAGACAGCAGTGCTGATGAATACGGAGCAGACAGCAGTGCTGATGAATACGGAGCAGACAGCAGTGCTGATGAATACGGAGCAGACAGCAGTGCTGATGAATACGGAGCAGACAGCAGTGCTGATAAATACGGTGCAGACAGCAGTGCTGATGAATACGGTGCAGACAGCAGTGCTGATGAATACGGAGCAGACAGCAGTGCTGATGAATACGGAGCAGACAGCAGTGCTGATGAATACGGAGCAGACAGCAGTGCTGATGAATACGGAGCAGGCTGCAGTGCTAATGAATACGTTGCAGGCTGCAGTGCTGATGAATACGGAGCAGACAGCAGTGCTGATGAATAGGGTGCAGGCAGCAGTGCTGATGAATACGGAGCAGACAGCAGTGCTGATGAATACGGAGCAGACAGCAGTGCTGATGAATACGGAGCAGACAGCAGTGCTGATGAATACGGAGCAGACAGCAGTGCTGATAAATACGGAGCAGACAGCAGTGCTGATGAATACGGTGCAGGCAGCAGTGCTGATGAATACGGAGCAGACAGCAGTGCTGATGAATACGTTGCAGACAGCAGTGCTGATGAATACGGAGCAGACAGCAGTGCTGATGAATACGGTGCAGACAGCAGTGCTGAAGAATACGGAGCAGACAGCAGTGCTGATGAATACGGTGCGGACAGCAGTGCTGATGAATACGGAGCAGACAGCAGTGCTGATGAATACGGTGCAGGCAGCAGTGCTGATGAATATGGTGCAGACAGCAGTGCTGATGAATACGGAGCAGACAGCAGTGCTGATGAATACGGTGCAGACAGCAGTGCTGATGAATACGGTGCAGACAGCAGTGCTGATGAATATGGTGCAGACAGCAGTGCTGATGAATACGGTACAGACAGCAGTGCTGATGAATATGGTGCAGGCAGCAGTGCTGATAAATACGGTGCAGACAGCAGTGCTGATGAATACGGAGCAGACAGCAGTGCTGATGAATACGGAGCAGACAGCAGTGCTGATGAATACGGAGCAGACAGCAGTGCTGATAAATACGGTGCAGACAGCAGTGCTGATGAATACGGAGCAGACAGCAGTGCTGATGAATACGGTGCAGACAGCAGTGCTGATGAATACGGTGCAGACAGCAGTGCTGATGAATACTGAGCAGACAGCAGTGCTGATGAATACGTTGCAGACAGCAGTGCTGATGAATACGGTGCAGACAGCAGTGCTGATGAATACGTTGCAGACAGCAGTGCTGATGAATACGTTGCAGACAGCAGTGCTGATGAATATGGTGCAGGCAGCAGTGCTGATGAATACGGTGCAGACAGCAGTGCTGATGAATACGGAGCAGACAGCAGTGCTGATGAATACGGAGCAGACAGCAGTGCTGATGAATACGGAGCAGATAGCAGTGCTGATGAATACGGTGCAGGCAGCAGTGCTGATGAATATGGTGCAGACAGCAGTGCTGATGAATACGGTGCAGGCAGCAGTGCTGATAAATACGGTGCAGACAGCAGTGCTGATGAATACGGTGCAGACAGCAGTGCTGATGAATATGGTGCAGACTGCAGTGCTGATGAATACGGTGCAGACAGCAGTGCTGATGAATATGGTGCAGACAGCAGTGCTGATGAATACGGTGCAGACAGCAGTGCTGATGAATATGGTGCAGACAGCAGTGCTGATGAATACGGTGCAGACAGCAGTGCTGATGAATACGGTGCAGGCAGCAGTGCTGATGAATACGGTGCAGACAGCAGTGCTGATGAATATGGAGCAGACAGCAGTGCTGATGAATACGGAGCAGACAGCAGTGCTGATGAATACGGAGCAGACAGCAGTGCTGATGAATACGGAGCAGACAGCAGTGCTGATGAATACGGAGCAGACAGCAGTGCTGATGAATACGGAGCAGACAGCAGTGCTGATGAATACGGAGCAGACAGCAGTGCTGATAAATACGGTGCAGACAGCAGTGCTGATGAATACGGTGCAGACAGCAGTGCTGATGAATACGGAGCAGACAGCAGTGCTGATGAATATGGTGCAGGCAGCAGTGCTGATGAATACGGAGCAGACAGCAGTGCTGATGAATACGGAGCAGACAGCAGTGCTGATGAATACGGTGCAGACAGCAGTGCTGATGAATATGGTGCAGGCAGCAGTGCTGATGAATACGGAGCAGACAGCAGTGCTGATGAATACGGTGCAGACAGCAGCGCTGATGAATACGGAGCAGACAGCAGTGCTGATGAATACGGAGCAGACAGCAGTGCTGATGAATACGGAGCAGACAGCAGTGCTGATGAATACGGAGCAGACAGCAGTGCTGATGAATACGGAGCAGACAGCAGTGCTGATGAATACGGAGCAGACAGCAGTGCTGATGAATACGGAGCAGACAGCAGTGCTGATAAATACGGTGCAGACAGCAGTGCTGATGAATACGGAGCAGACAGCAGTGCTGATGAATACGGTGCAGGCTGCAGTGCTAATGAATACGTTGCAGGCTGCAGTGCTGATGAATACGGAGCAGACAGCAGTGCTGATGAATAGGGTGCAGGCAGCAGTGCTGATGAATACGGAGCAGACAGCAGTGCTGATGAATACGGAGCAGACAGCAGTGCTGATGAATACGGAGCAGATAGCAGTGCTGATGAATACGGTGCAGGCAGCAGTGCTGATGAATATGGTGCAGACAGCAGTGCTGATGAATACGGTGCAGGCAGCAGTGCTGATAAATACGGTGCAGACAGCAGTGCTGATGAATACGGTGCAGACAGCAGTGCTGATGAATATGGTGCAGACTGCAGTGCTGATGAATACGGTGCAGACAGCAGTGCTGATGAATATGGTGCAGACAGCAGTGCTGATGAATACGGTGCAGACAGCAGTGCTGATGAATATGGTGCAGACAGCAGTGCTGATGAATACGGTGCAGACAGCAGTGCTGATGAATACGGTGCAGGCAGCAGTGCTGATGAATACGGTGCAGACAGCAGTGCTGATGAATATGGAGCAGACAGCAGTGCTGATGAATACGGAGCAGACAGCAGTGCTGATGAATACGGAGCAGACAGCAGTGCTGATGAATACGGAGCAGACAGCAGTGCTGATGAATACGGAGCAGACAGCAGTGCTGATGAATACGGAGCAGACAGCAGTGCTGATAAATACGGTGCAGACAGCAGTGCTGATGAATACGGAGCAGACAGCAGTGCTGATGAATACGGAGCAGACAGCAGTGCTGATGAATACGGAGCAGACAGCAGTGCTGATGAATACGGAGCAGACAGCAGTGCTGATAAATACGGTGCAGACAGCAGTGCTGATGAATACGGTGCAGACAGCAGTGCTGATGAATACGGAGCAGACAGCAGTGCTGATGAATATGGTGCAGGCAGCAGTGCTGATGAATACGGAGCAGACAGCAGTGCTGATGAATACGGAGCAGACAGCAGTGCTGATGAATACGGTGCAGACAGCAGTGCTGATGAATATGGTGCAGGCAGCAGTGCTGATGAATACGGAGCAGACAGCAGTGCTGATGAATACGGTGCAGACAGCAGCGCTGATGAATACGGAGCAGACAGCAGTGCTGATGAATACGGAGCAGACAGCAGTGCTGATGAATACGGAGCAGACAGCAGTGCTGATGAATACGGAGCAGACAGCAGTGCTGATGAATACGGAGCAGACAGCAGTGCTGATGAATACGGAGCAGACAGCAGTGCTGATGAATACGGAGCAGGCTGCAGTGCTAATGAATACGTTGCAGGCTGCAGTGCTGATGAATACGGAGCAGACAGCAGTGCTGATGAATAGGGTGCAGGCAGCAGTGCTGATGAATACGGAGCAGACAGCAGTGCTGATGAATACGGAGCAGACAGCAGTGCTGATGAATACGGAGCAGACAGCAGTGCTGATGAATACGGAGCAGACAGCAGTGCTGATAAATACGGAGCAGACAGCAGTGCTGATGAATACGGTGCAGGCAGCAGTGCTGATGAATACGGAGCAGACAGCAGTGCTGATGAATACGTTGCAGACAGCAGTGCTGATGAATAGGGTGCAGACAGCAGTGCTGATGAATACGGAGCAGACAGCAGTGCTGATGAATACGGTGCAGACAGCAGTGCTGAAGAATACGGAGCAGACAGCAGTGCTGATGAATACGGTGCGGACAGCAGTGCTGATGAATACGGAGCAGACAGCAGTGCTGATGAATACGGTGCAGGCAGCAGTGCTGATGAATATGGTGCAGACAGCAGTGCTGATGAATACGGAGCAGACAGCAGTGCTGATGAATACGGTGCAGACAGCAGTGCTGATGAATACGGTGCAGACAGCAGTGCTGATGAATATGGTGCAGACAGCAGTGCTGATGAATACGGTACAGACAGCAGTGCTGATGAATATGGTGCAGGCAGCAGTGCTGATAAATACGGTGCAGACAGCAGTGCTGATGAATACGGAGCAGACAGCAGTGCTGATGAATACGGAGCAGACAGCAGTGCTGATGAATACGGAGCAGACAGCAGTGCTGATGAATACGGTGCAGACAGCAGTGCTGATGAATACGGAGCAGACAGCAGTGCTGATGAATACGTTGCAGACAGCAGTGCTGATGAATACGGTGCAGACAGCAGTGCTGATGAATACGTTGCAGACAGCAGTGCTGATGAATACGGTGCAGACAGCAGTGCTGATGAATACGTTGCAGACAGCAGTGCTGATGAATACGTTGCAGACAGCAGTGCTGATGAATATGGTGCAGGCAGCAGTGCTGATGAATACGGTGCAGACAGCAGTGCTGATGAATACGGTGCAGGCAGCAGTGCTGATGAATACGGAGCAGACAGCAGTGCTGATGAATACGGTGCAGACAGCAGTGCTGATAAATACGGTGCAGACAGCAGTGCTGATGAATACGGTGCAGACAGCAGTGCTGATGAATACGTTGCAGGCAGAGCAGAGGTTGAGTCACACCAATAGGACTTCAGGTCAGGCTGAGCTCCTGGTCTGTACATCTAGTCCTGGGGGTTTTCATGATGAGACATGTTCTAGCACAGAATTACATGTGACATACGGTAATTACACTATATAAGTATCATAGGTGGCTGTTGGCACCTTAATTGGGGAGGACGGGCTCATAGTAATGGCTGGAATGAAATAAATGGGAAAGTATGGATCTCATCAAACGCATGTTTTCCAAGTGTTTGATACCATTCCATTCATTCCAGTCCAGCATATTATTATGATCCATTCTTCCCTCACCAGCCTCCTCTGATCTATATGTACTTTGGAGAGGGAGATGATGTCAAGCTGCAGCCTGAGTGAGCGTGTTGTGTTCAGCTACAAGTATAAGCTACTGCCGTGCGATGGGGGGGGGGGGGGGGGATCAGACCCATCGGGCAGGCATACACCTCATCATTCAGCCACTCCTCCCCACCCAGTAGTCATCAGTCAGCGCCCTGGGTAGTGCAGTAATACTGTCAGCATCAGCCGAGGGAGAGTTTCCTCTTCTTACCTCCCTAACCTGCCACTGTCTACCACCTCGTCCCATAAATCCCTCCTGAACAGGTCCCTGGCACGTGGACATGTGTCAATATATGTGTGTGTGGGAGGGATCGTGTGAGAGCCTGCGTACATGTGTGTAGTGGGGGGGGGGCTGTGTTCCTTCATGGCGTGTACCCAAGAATGTACAAATGGATTCTGAAAATCTGCGGATGATTGGCATGTTGGCGTGAAACGGTTAGAGCGCCACAGCGCCTCTATCTGGACAGTCAGAGGCAGGACGTCAATCTAGTGAAACCTCCCTGTTCATCCTGCTTCTGCTGCTGTCTCCTAAATCTGACAGACAGAAGGCAGTACTCCCAGACTCGGTGGCTAAAGGGGGTCTTGGTGCATTGGAAGCGCCAGAAGAGTGATTCTATCTGGGAGCTGCATGTCGTCTGTCGCCCCCTCTGCCCCATGGTGGCTGCCGCATGGATGTGGGAGACCAGGAGGGCTCGGAATGGCTTGGCATGGCTTGATATGGCTTGGCGCACGTATAGTAAAACAGACAAATGGAAAGGCACAGTTAGACGGCCCAGTGAGACCAGGCAGCATCCAGCCCATAGGCAGTGAGGCCTGGCAGTCTGTCTGCATACCCCACTCCTCCTGCTCCATCCCTCCTCCATGCCTCCTTCCCTGGACTGTCTCTCCCTGCCCAGAAGCTGCTTGGTGGAGACCCGTGGCATGGAGGCCCTGCTGTGTGTGTGTGTGCGCGTGTGTGCGTGTGTGTGTAAGCCTGGCAGTTTGGCTTGGCACAGCAGCCACAGGGGCATGGAAAACGCACCCTACATGTGACTGGGGGACAGACCCTTTCTCAGTCTCTGGACTGGCTGTTTGTGACTCTTGTAAGGAGAAATGAAGAGAGGGAGGAAAGGACGGAGGAAAGGTGGGAGGAGATATACTGTACAATAAAGCCTGAGTGCCTGGATACAGCCCTTAGCCGTGGTATATTGCCCATATAGTACCACAAACACCCGAGGTGCCTTATTGCTAATATAAGCTGTGCTATGTCATTAGAGCATTAAAAATACATGTTTTGTTTTACCCGTTCTATACGGTTTGATATACCCCGGCTTTCAGCCAATCACCATTCCGGGCTCGAACCACCCAGTTTATAATGTACAACACGGGACCTCACTCCTGCACCCACTAAGTGGTAGTAAAAATCACATCATACACAGAAGACAATGGAAATGAGGCCTGGTGCAGAAGTCAAGATGGCTAATGTATTTTTCTCAAGTAGGAGTTAAGCCGATTCCTGTGCTCGGTGGGGATTTGAAAGCAGCTCTTTCAATGCTTCTCAAACAATGTTTTGCCAGGACTTTGCCTCAGGTCGATCCCTCTCCTTACAAATCTGACATAGCCTACCAGTTTGTATGGAGTGAGAATTCTGCACACTGTCTCCCCAAATTCAGCTCTTAAAAATGCAAACCGCAAAGAAAGACACAATGAGACAAGAATGTCCCTGTCATGCTTCGGCGGCTGCGTCTTCAGCTTCTTACCATAACGGTGTACAACTGTCCTATTATGGACACTGCAATAATGGAGTATATGAGAGTATATGATTCAGTGATTTACAGTATAACTACTGAGGTCGTCACTGAATGAATGCAAGTCGTTTCTCTTCTACGTGTCCAATTACAGGGCAACGACGGTTCTAGTATTGGAAGTTAGGTCTGTGTAGCGTCCATGTGCCAGCTCCAGTCCGTCTGTGTGTGGCGTTCTGTGTGGCATCTGCACTTAACTTCCACCAGGGAACCAGCACAAACACACAGCAGCTACTTTAACTACCTGCAAAAACGTTCTCCCGCCGCGCTTTACGTCATCAAAGGAGCTCGTAAACGCGCTAACGACCGCTGCGATAGCCTGCTCGGCTTCACTGCATAATTATACCGCAGGCAGACACAATTATAGGAAAAATACAAGGTGCCGAACGGCCTACTGAATCGAGGGTTCTGACCTCATGCAATAGAATTTCACCTGAGCCTCTGTGGTAAACAAGTGATCGCGTCGCGTAAAAACCAAACAAACTCCAGATATGGTGGTTTTAAAACATGTTTTTTACAGGGATTAACACTGCCTACTTCCATGGGCCGCGGCCAGTACTGACAGCTTTACAGAGCTCTGATCAGAGGTGCCATGGCAGATCAGCAAGGGAGGCCAAATACCCTGTATATGAAATACAGAGAACATAGAGAGCAATGGATGAAGGCATTGGTCTGCGTGTGAGCGTGGGAGGGGTGTTGTGTGGGTGTGAGCGTGCGCGGGCATGGGCGTGTGCGCGTGGGCGTGCACGTGCGTGGGCGTGCGTGAGTGGGCGTGTGTGGTTGTGCATGCGTGTGTGTGTGTGTGTGTGGGCTACAGTATGTGAGGTGTTGCATCGGCGTGATGGTTGCACGCCAATGCTCTGCTAATACTGTGCTAATACTGTACGTCGTCCATACCTATGAGGAAAGGCGTTATGCTCACGTCATTGTTACCACCTGTAGGGCTGTGCTGCTACTACAAAGACTAGCCCCTCATTCTTGGTTGAGCCAGTTACAGGGTAGAAGTGTGCTTTCAGTGTGCTGTGTCAGCCAGCCGTTACAACAGACTACAATTTAAACACAATAATATGTCACCTGTGTTGTAAAAACAAAGCTGGGCTCACCTGGAGATTGGGGGAACTGGGACCAGGCCATCTATAGAGTGACACTGCAAACTCTGTCACTAGACACAGACACACACTCACACCCACACACACCCACACACACACACACACACACACACACACACACACACACACACACACACACACACACACACACACACACACACACACACACACACACACACACACACACACACACACACAGACACACACTCACACCCACACACACAGTGTGCAAACAAGTGGAAAAATACCCTCATGACATCACCACCACCAGAGCCTGGCTCTGCCGATACCTTACCAGAGACACAGTCCTGTTTGCAGACGCCCTCTACGTGCCACAGGGGCACAAAGACACCCTTCTCCCCCCCAACACACACACACACACACACACACTCCCCACACCACACCCCCGCCCTGCCCAATTTCTGGGTTACGTGCGCCTGGAGTGGAAATGTTAGGTGGCACCACGAGACTGACGTCAAATGTTTATGCTTTGACATTTACTGGAGACTTCTCCCTGTCTACTATTTCCCCACACCCTGCACCACTCTTACCTGCTCCAGAGCTGACTTTTCTATTGGGAGTGGTTCCCTCTCATTTGGCACTTTATGGAAATGTGCTGAGGTCAGGGCAGTTCATGAGAAAGCAGGAGCACACATATGTAGGATTCCACTGGACAGAGACGTCAGTTCAACGTCTAGTTTTCATTTACAATGGATTTGGATTTAGGTTCAAAGTTGGAGAAAAAATACTAAATGCCCTTACGTGATTGACTTTTTCAAAATCTCCCATAAATTCCATGTTGATTCAATATCATCCCGTTTTTGTGGTTGAAATGACATGGAAACAGCGCTAATTCAACCAGTTTTTGCCCAGTGGGATCTTAATTTGAGCCAGTTTGCTACAGCGGGAAAATAATCCTGCAGCAACAGGAAATGTGAATTATTATGTGGATTAATATTAATGGTCATGTTTGTAGGGGTTAATACCTTTTCCATAAGGGAAAGTCAAGTCTGAAATTTCTAAGAGGAAATTACAAACTTCCGAAGCTTTTTTAAACCTCAAATACACTATGAGTTTAACATTTCCTGCATTGCAGGAAAGTTCTCCTGCAACAGGGTGATCAAATTAAGATCCTACATTTGTATGTTACACAGCTTATTTCTCATGGTGAAAGTATGTCACTGGTGGTGCTGTTTAAGATGCACCCACACCGCAGCTGAAAATATAATTTTCTGTTCTTCTTCCAAGGTAACGTAATAAAGATGGAGGCCAAAGTCACCCGAGGACAGCTCACTGGTGGTGTTGATATTAGTGGTGGAAGAGTGTGTCCTCGCCCCTCAACAGGGTGGTGTTGATATTAGTGGTGGAAGAGTGTTCCTCGCAAAACCCTTTCATGACAGTCTCTCCGCCATGTCTCAGTTACTCTCCTTCTTCACTCCTCCTGTCAGTCTGGGGAAATAACCCCTCACCTCTCTACCCCACCACACACTCATTCTCCCCTCTCTCTCATTCTCTCACTGCTCTCCCCCTTCCTACCACTCTCTTTCTATTTTCCCCTTCTCCCCACAACTATTCCCCCCCCGCCATGCCCTAATTGACCTCAGGCCTGGCTTTGTGCAGAAATCAAGGTCCTGATTTTGACTGACACTGTTAATCAAGGTTCAGTTTAAATTGAACCAGTAACAGCTCACTTTGGCTCCAGTCCCTTTCTGGGGTAAAGGTAGCCTGTATTGTATACGTAGAGGGCACGCCAGACAGAAGCCATATCTCCTCTAACCTCAAAGTTATAATCTCCTAAAACGACAACGTTTATTTGGCTAGCTCCAGGCACGGTTAAGACACAAGAAATGTCCGGCACCTGATCATTTGTGTGTTTTGGAGCTCCACATCCCCCCATTGTTATCTCAAGAGCAGGCCACCAGAGTCGCCGTTCATAACACAAAGGCCCAGACGCATGACGTGATTGACCAGGTTGATTCTCCTTAATGCCCAGTAGTGGGTTTTTCACCACTGTCATAAATGAACATTTATTTAGACAAGGCTCATTTTAGGGATTCTTGAGGCAGAGGCTGAGACCACAGTGACCAAAATATGTTTGACAGAGACACGAAGAGAAAGAGAATGTTATAACTACCAGGTTTCAAGATGGACCAGGGACAAGAGATGGCCAATAGTGATTGGGAAGTGAA
Organism: Oncorhynchus mykiss; assembly: GCF_013265735.2. NCBI lineage: Eukaryota > Metazoa > Chordata > Actinopteri > Salmoniformes > Salmonidae > Oncorhynchus > Oncorhynchus mykiss. The sequence goes on along the minus strand of NC_048580.1, from coordinate 15,685,952 downwards.
TATGATTTATTATCCTTTCAGTGTAGCTCTATTCTGGGGCTTGAGGTGTCTTGTTGGTCTTGTGTCTTGGACGCAGATGAGAAGCCCCGGAATGCAATAAGCTGCTCGGAATGGAGTCCTGAAGTATTTTTTTGACGCTGGAGTTCCGTTTCACTGTGCTGCACCGTGGTAAGCCCCTAGGCCCAGACTAAACAGACCATCAGCTATTGTTTTTTTACTATGCTATCCCTCCCAGGGGTTTATAAGGAGCTGCTGCTTGCCCTGAGGCAGTCAAACATCTAACCTTTCCTCCAAGGACAAGCCACATGCCCTCCAAAGCCAAACACATCCACTCAAATTGCCTTACACTCAAAATGCAAGGATGACATGAGCTTTTGACATGCACATATTTGGCTTATTGGTGTCAAGTAAGTCAACGATCAAGTAAGCATTTCACGGTTAGGTATTCAGCAAGGTATTCGGTACGGTATTCAGCGCATGTGACAAACAGAATTGGATTTGATTTGTTTAATTGTGTGAGAGATCAAATAACCATTGAAACGATATGTGCAGGAATTTGACAGGCCCTAGCTGCCGGATTCACTGTCTAACCTTTTCCAGTGACCGTATGACTAGTCAGAGAAGGCATCCTCTCAAGGATGTATTACGTTCCCTCACTCACTTGTAGGTTTGAACCTATTTTATACACAAAGACGACCAATTACTGGAAACAAGACTAAATAAATTAGAGTTTTACTGGAATAGTTGCACAATTACTGAAACTCTATAAGAAGGACCAGGTTATTATACAAAATACTACAAAAACAGTTTTTTTGCAGTTAATTCACCATGGGGAAATTACACCTGCTATAGTGGTTCTCTGTAGACGTTCTAGGGGGCAGCTGAATCATGTAATCTATGTCAATTCAAGTGATTAACTACCATTATGGTGAGGCTTGGTTTCACCAGACGCCATTCAATCTAAAGCCAGTGTTTACAATGTGTCGTGGCCCACATCTTGGTTCCACGTGCCACGGCATGATTGAAAAATAAACTGTTCTTCTTGTTTTTCACAAGGAGCACTGGGGAAACTCAGGTTTAGGATTCAACTCCACCTCAACTGAAGGGTCATGCTAGTGTCATAAATGAGGAGTCTGTTTTCGTGGTATCTTTCTTTTGTCAAGAAAAGTAGAAATAACTAGATTTAAAAAAAATAGGACAAAAAATAAGAATGCTGTCTCAGCCACCCACACCAGTCTTTGAAGTGACTCAGCAAGAAAATAGTGACTACAAGGATGTCTTCTCCTCTGTCCTCTCTAATGTTGACTTTCTTTTCTGTTATAATCTCAATGAAAAAGGAATGTTTTAATAACCAAACACTCCGAGACATCTCTACTGTTGGCTGATAAGAAGGTGGAAGTGGTTTGTCTGGGAGGATGTGAAGGGGGTGGGGGGTGATGATTAGAGGGGGTTCAGAGACTGGTCCTGCTGTGTTGAAAGGCTGAAGTTCAGCAGGACACTTGTCTGGGTCTGGACACTGAGACCAGACAGACACTACTGTTGAATTACTCTGACAGCAGAGTGAGAGCAACCAGGGGCATTGGAAATACAAAGACCACCAAGTATCAACATCTAAGAAAGATGTTTGGGGAAAAAACACCAATAATTAACATGAATATAGAAATCTGGTGCACAATTATTAACCCTGTTCTTCTTGTAGAAAGAATTACCCATTTTTAATCTCTCTCTCTCTCTCTCTCTCTCTCTCTCTCTCTCTCTCTCTCTCTCTCTCTCTCTCTCTCTCTCTCTCTCTCGCTCTCTCTCTCTCTCTCTCTCTCTCTCTCTCTCTCTCACTCTCACTCTCACTCTCACTCTCCTTAATTAGTCATCTGTTATAAATTGATAATACACACCCATCTACGGTTACCACCACCCTCCTCCAAATGATTATTGGTCAAATAAACTCTGTTTTATGAGGAAGTGTAGTTTGGAACATGAACAGGTAGCTGGCACAGAAAGTGGCTGGGAGGGGTAAAGGAGGTCCCCCTTGTTTATCCTGTTGTCTGACACTTGCAAAACATTTGGAGGGCTTCTGCTGTGTTTCCCCTTAATATGAAACCCTCTTACAGGCAATGCTTCTGGTCCACTCTAAATAAGCAGCCAAAACTAAGCCCCCATATCCAGCTATACCCAGCCTGTCTCTCTCTGTGCAGACTCACTGACCTGTGTGGTAAATGAGAAGGCATTCCCTCCTGGCAAAGACACACCTCAATGTGTTACTGCGCTCCAAGATGCAAAACTCTCCACCACTCCACCTACAGGCACATTGATCATACTGTAGCCAATACCCTGCCACTAACGCTGGTATGATGGTACAGCATGATCATTCTCTGCATGGCATTCATATGCTATGTGTGTAATGGCACTGCCTGAATAAGCCAAAATACTACACCTTGAACCAGGTTGGAAAGTACTACCCACTGACATATAGCCTTTACGGTTCAGCTTATCCCCCTTTGACTTTATCCCCAGTAAATAGTCGTGCTAACAGATCTGAGTACAGATCGGTGTATTTAACTTGTCTCAGTCCCCTTGATTCCCTCTGATAGCTTGACAAGGCTAACACAAGGCTAACGCAAGGCTAACGCAAGGCTAACACAAGGCTAACGCAAGGCTAACGCAAGGCTAACACAGCCACTAAATGAATGGCTAGAGAAGACCCAGGCCTATGTTGTATTTCCAAAACCTCTATGTGTAGCCTAGCCATCACAGACCGTATGAATGGAGCTAGTCAGATTGGATTAGTGTAATATGAAACATACTGTACCTGACTGTGTAACAGCCTATATCCTTCACCGAGGTTACCTCCAAATCTCATTTTCAACATAGTATAGAAATGAACTCAGTTCTGGGTTTGTGGCCTACTTGTTGAATGTTACAGGACAACGGTGGGCACTTTTCTACGGGCTTTGGGTCGACCGTGGGGGGGGTGTAAACTAACTGAAACCATGTGCAATTCTCTCCCATGCCCTCCCAATTTACATAAGTCAAAGCAAGTTGGGATTTTATTGTAGCTCCTCCACTCTAAACCTAAACGTGAACTGCTCGGGTTTCAAGCCACACAGGGGGCGGTCCGCCCAGACACATTTCATACAGTGTATAATCCTCCCGGCTTGTTTATGGATTAGTTATCAAAGAAAAACAATCGGAGGCAAAACGCTGCGGCCGTAAAAAATTTAAATAAAAGGGCATGGAAGACTGAAACTCGACCCTGCCGAAATACTTTCCTGTAATAACGGTGGTGTTAAGATGCGGCGAGTGGGTAGTAAGGGTAGTGACTCGGCCACGTGCATGAACGCACGCGCTAGCAAGGGCACGGTCAGTTGTGCTGTATTGGAAGGGAAAACATATGGAACACGTGTCGGGTTTGGGGCCTGTTAAATAGAAACAGGTCTGTCGTGTTGCTGACTCGGTGTGCTGACAGACGAGAGCGTTGCCTTTCCCCAAATTCCCAGCACCCATAGACCAAACCAGATTCCTCCAGCCACTCTGAGGCTAGGAACCAAGCCCCCAGGTCCTGAAAAACATAACAACTAATAGGTTGATGAAAGAAACCCAAAAATCCCAGAAAAGAGGTGAGTTATGTACGTCTCGAGTAAAGATAGGTGTGTTCGATAGCTATCACGCTGAAAACGAAATCACATTACACAGCTGCACTGATTCGTTTAGCAGATGCCCTGATCTGAAGAGAAGTTACGGACAGGCACTTCGTATACGATGACACCTCAGCTATACTTGGTCAATGGAGACCTTTCATCAAGAACACTAGAATATCAGCATAAAGATGTCGTACTGCTACAGAACAAAAAGATGATAATCCAAACAATTCCTCCAGAGGCAAAGACAGGAAACCGCCGCGAGGGCGTCAGTGAACCAGCTCTCCGGCTTCCGAGAAATCTGTTTATCCCTCAGCCTGGATGTCCACCTATCAGGAGGCTTTGTTGTTTTTCTTTACTCTCCCGAGCATCTGATACAATTTGCAACCAAATGAGAAGCAGATGTTTCGGGAGAGAGAAAGCAGGAAGAGAGGAGACAGAACCCTCAAACGGAATCCGCAGGCAGGCCTGCTGTCGGAAGAATTCAAACCAGTCCCTGGTGTGAAAACATGTAGACCCCTTTAAACAGAGACGGGAGGAGGGAGAACTTTCTTTCTCTCTCTCACTCTCTTTTACTCTCTCTCTCTGTCTCCATTCATCTCTTTCTTTCTCTCTCTCTCTCTCTCTCTCTCTCTCTCTCTGCCTCCATTCATCTCTCTCTGTCTCCCTTCATCTCTTTCTTTCTCTCTCTCTCTCTCTCTCTCTGCCTACATTCATCTCTCTCTGCCTCCATTCATCTCTATCTTTCTTTATTTTTCTCTCTCTCTCTCTCTCTCCCTCTCTCTCTCCCTCTCTCCCTCTCTCTCTCTCTCTGCCTCCATTCATCTATCTCTCTGCCTCCATTCACCTCTTTCTCTCTCTCTCTCACTCTCTCTCTCTCTCTCTCTCTCTCTCTCTCTGCCTTCATTCATCTCTATCTGCCTCCATCTCTCTCTCTCTCTCTCTCTCTCTCTCTCGCTCTCTCTCTCTCTCTCTGTCTCTCTGTCTCTCTGCCTCCATTCATCTCTTTCTTTCTTTCTCTCTCTCTCTCCCTCTATGCCTCCATTCATCTCTTACTTTCTCTCTCTCTCTCTCTCTCTCTCTCTCTCTCTCTGCCTCCATTCATCTCTTTCTATCTCTCTCTCTCTCTCTCTCTCTCTCTCTCTCTCTCTCTCTGCCTCCATTCATCTCTTTCTCTCTCTCTCTCTCTCTCTCTCTCTCTCTGCCTGCATTCATCTCTATCAAACTCCATCTCTCTCTCTCTCTCTCTCTCTCTCTCGCTCTCTCTCTCTCTGTCTCTCTGTCTCTCTCTGCCTCCATTCATCTCTTTCTTTCTCTCTCTCTCTCTCTCTCTCTCTCTCTCTCTCTCTCTCTCTGCCTCCATTCATCTCTATCTGCCTCCATCTCTCTCTCTCTCTCTCTCTCTCTCTCTCCCTCTATGCCTCCATTCATCGCTTACTTTCTCTCTCTCTCTCTCTCTCTCGCTCTCTCTCTCTCTCTCTCTGCCTCCATTCATCTCTCTCTCTGCCTCCATTCATCTCTTTCTTTCTTTCTCTCTCTCTCTGCCTCCATTCATCTCTCTCTCTGCCTCCATTCATCTCTTTCTGTCTCTCTGTCTCTCTCTACCTCCATTCATCTCTCTCTCTGCCTCCATTCATCTCTTTCTGTCTCTCTGTCTCTCTCTGCCTCCATTCATCTCTTTCTGTCTCTGTCTCTCTCTGCCTCCATTCATCTCTTTCTGTCTGTCTCTCTCTGCCTCCATTAATCTCTTACTTTCTCTCTCTCTCTCTGCCTCCATTCATCTCTCTCTCTGCCTCCATTCATCTCTTTCTTTCTTTCTCTCTCTCTCTCTGCCTCCATTCATCTCGCTCTCTGTCTCTCTCTCTCTCTCTCTCCCAATCCCACCCATTTATTTGTCTTCAGTGTGCTAAATGCTTTACTAGAATGGATTCCAGCTATTAGTAGGAGCTGTGTGATTTATGTATTTAATCTGCTGTTCATTCTGACTCTCGTGGCTGTCTGTAGTTGCTGGGTGTCTGATGAAGGAGACCTGGGATGCATCCCTCATTACCCCCGATTCCCTATATAGTGCACTAACTTTGACCAGAGCCTTGGTCAAAAGTAGTGCACTTAATAGGAAACAGGGTGGCATTTGAGATACACACCAGGATTCCAGGTACTGTATAGAATGTAATGTGTAAAATATATTACAGAGCATAAATAGCATGAATCATGAAGCAGAGTTTGTTTGTTTACCTAACACAGTAGGGAAATGGTTTGTTAATGGTTTGTGACATACAGTATATCACCAAAAATGTGAAAAAATAGCATGCAATTTTAGCACGGCAATCCTCTCATACTGTGTACAGCATGCATAGGCAATAGCTCACACTGTACAGATGAATACTGTCAGAGTTCACGCCAACATTGACAGATTAAAGGAGGGAAAAACGATGCCTATGCATTTTGCTAAATGTGTTTGATTTATTTATGCGAGAGTGCATTTAAGGATCCAACTTCATTCATCAATCTTTTCTCACTTTTACTCTGAGGGGCGGTAAATTGTGTCCTGGGCCGTATCTTTCATTACTCGGCTACCACTTGGTTATATTCACTGGACAAGGGGAGGCTGGAGGGCTGGCGATTGGCCAGGAGACACATTCAACTCTTACACCTCCATGTTTTACTGCACAAGCTATCGTGTGAGCGTTTGTGAGTTTGTGTGTGCGTGTGTGAGTGTGGCCGAGTATGTGAATGCGTGTGCATGTCTGTGTGTGTGTCTGTGTGTGTGTGTGTGTGTGTGTGTGTGTGTGTGTGTGTGTGTGTGTGTGTGTGTGTGTGTGTGTGTGTGTGTGTGTGTGTGTGTGTGTGTGTGTGTGTGTGTGGCTGAGCATGCATGTGTGTCAGTGCGTGCATATACTGTATCTACGAGTGTTCGTCTATGTCGTAACACCCTCTCCCCTCCTCCTCCCCCAGTCACAGGAGTGCCAAGCGTTGACTTCGGGCGACACCTGATGACTCCACCAACTGGCCGCTCTTCTGTTTTCTCCACCATTGCCCTCCACCTTCCATTGTGATTCAGATATGCTGAACGCAAACTGAGGAAGTGTGAAGTGACATTACCACCGCCCGCCTCGTTTCTTCATGAATGAAGTGGACCGGTTAAGCACACAGCTGGATCTCTCGTTAGACAGCATCTAGAGCCTGACGTCTTTCTCGGCTGTGTAGAGACTCACGGCAAGACTATCGGCACCAAAGTTCTGCTGATAGCCAGAGGGGTGTACTACAAAGCAGGATCAATGAGTTAGCCAGCTGACTTTAATTAACAAACAGAATCGCATGGCAAGCTAAACTTAGATATGTGTTTATGTTTGCTTAGTTTATGAGACCATTCCCATTTCAAGCGTATCTTTAAAAAAATATATATTTAAAAAACACATTTCAGAATATTTAGGCAAGTTAGCTGGCTAACTCCCTGATCCTGCTTTGAAGTACACCCGTTAGTAGTTGTGATTCATAGTTCATAGTTGTGACGTTTTTGTGGAAGCATACATACCGTAGGCTACAGCATCTGGGTATATGCCTGGCACAGGTGTGGTAGATTCATTCATAGGTCGTAAAACATGTATTTGATATCTTGTGGATGTTCTTACAGTTTTTTCCCCCCTGAGAGAAATATACTAAGCCGTTTTTTATTTGGTATGGTTTTTGATTGTTTTGTTGCTAGGATACATATGCCCTGTCTATGGGCCTACTGCACAATTCATTCGACAACTTGGCGTAGACGGGATTCTTCTGGAGTTGTTTTTCTCCCTGTTGCTTAGAAATAGAGAGTACGATTTCCTTGTATTTTCTAAATATCTTCGTACAGGTTAAAGGGAATCTATTACGGGAGTATCATCCGATTTTGATGTGTTACTATGGTTTGGCAAGGGCTATAGAAAATCAAACCCAGGGGTAAAGTGCACTCATCCCCCTCCTTGGATGTTCTGGTAAATTAGGAGTATATTTGTGCATCTTAAGGATATAAAGATTCTGTTAATAATAAGCAACCTTGGAACGTACAGTATCTCGCTGGTGGAACAGGTATGATTAGGTTATTTAGTACCTGGTCAGACGAGCCGGGTTATAAAGCATTATGAACATGTTCATAAAGACATATAGAAATCCCCTTGATGTAATGTATCTGCCAGGACCAAGTGTGAGGTCCTGGCAGTAGCTACCTTGAGGTTCAAGTTCATATTTAGTTCCAATTTGTTTTCCATGATTTTGAAAAGTTGTGGTTTGTGCAAAAAAAAAGAAAATACAAAAGTGTAATGAGAAAGGTCATTTCAATGCTTACAAAAAGTGATACAATTTGTTATTGCAGTTATTGTGCACTGCTTGTCTATCACAGTTTCCTTTCTGTCTGTCTGTCTCCGTCTGTCTGTCTGTCTGTCTCCGTCTGTCTGTCTGTCTCTGTCTGTCTGTCTCCGTCTGTCTGTCTCCGTCTGTCTGTCTCGTCTGTCTGTCTCTGTCTGTCTGTCTGTCTCCGTCTGTCTGTCTGTCTCTGTCTGTCTGTCTCCGTCTGTCTGTCTCCATCTGTCTGTCTGTCTCTGTCTGTCTGTCTGTCTCCGTCTGTCTGTCTCTGTCTGTCTGTCTCTGTCTGTCTGTCTCCGTCTGTCTGTCTCTGTCTGTCTGTCTCCGTCTGTCTGTCTGTCTCTGTCTGTCTGTCTCCGTCTGTCTGTCTTCGTCTGTCTGTCTCCGTCTGTCTGTCTCCGTCTGTCTGTCTCTGTCTGTCTGTTTCCGTCTGTCTGTTTCCGTCTGTCTCTGTCTGTCTGTCTCCGTCTGTCTGTCTCTGTCTGTCTGTCTCTGTCTGTCTGTCTCCGTCTGTCTGTCTCCGCCTGTCTGTCTCCGTCTGTCTGTCTGTCTCTGTCTGTCTCCGTCTGTCTGTCTCCGTCTGTCTCCGTCTGTCTGTCTCCGTCTGTCTGTCTCCGTCTGTCTGTCTCCGTCTATCTGTCTCTGTCTGTCTGTCTGTCTCTGTCTGTCTGTCTCTGTCTGTCTGTCTCTGTCTGTGTCTGCCAATACAATTCAATTTGCTTTATTGGCATGACATAACAATGTACATATTGCCGAAGCTTACTTTGGAAAATAAGTTATTCATTTACAATATTAACATAATTAAACTAATAATAATAATAAAAACAATCATCATCATTGTCATCAAGATTGTCGATGGGACAATCAGTAACAATAATGATAACGAGTCAAAATAACCACAGAATGGAAAGTAACAATTACAATGTGCAGGTTGGTTGGTCTGTCAGACAATGTCCTTTATCACATGGCAGGCAGCAATGTAGTGAGCTGTCAACCCCTCCCCCAACAGGACGGTTAGCGTATTCCCATCAGAGAGGTCTTTGAAACCTTGAATAAGAGTTTCAAATTTGGGGAAATCACAATCTCTAATTGTTTTACATTTTGTCAGGAAATGCAGCTCAGGATCTACTGTGGTGCAGGGTTGCACAGCCTTTCCTCTACAGGGAGCCAGGTTTTCCTGTGTCTACCCCTCTCAATGGCAAGGCTGTGCTCACTGAGCCTGTACTCTGTCAAGGTTTTGATCAGTAACCACTGCCAAGAGTAAGTGGACACCTGATCGTCGAACATCTCATTCCAAAATTATGAGCATTAATATGGAGATGGTTCTCCCTTTGCTGCTATAACAGCCTCCACTCTTCTGGGAAGGCAATTCAATTTTGGAACATTGCTGCGGGGACTTGCTTCCATTCAGCCACAAGAGCACTGATGTTGGGCGATTAGGCCTGGCTCGCATTCAGTGTTCCAATTCATCCCAAAGGTGTTCGATGGGGTTGATGTCAGGGCTCTGTGCAGGTCAGTCAAGTTCTTCCACACCGATCTCAAGAAACCATTTCTGTATGAACCTCGTTTTGTGCACAGGGGCATTGTCATGGTGAAACAGGAAAGGGCCTTCCCAAACTGTTGCCACAAAGCTGGAAGCACAGAATCGTCTAGAATGTCATTGTACGCTGCAGCATTAAGATTTCCCTTCACTGGAACTAAGGGGCTTAGCCCGAACCATGAAAAACAGCCCCAGACCATTATTCCTCCATTACCAAACTTTACAGTTGGCACTATGCATTGGGGCAGGTAGCGTTCTCCTGGCATCCGCCAAACCCAGATTCGTCCGTCGGACTGCCAGACAGTTTAGTGTGATTCATCACTCCAGAGAACGGCTTTCCACTGCTCCAGTGTCACACGGTGGCGAGCTTTACACTACTCCATCCAACGCTTGGCATTGTCCATGGTCATCTTAGACTCGTGTGCTCGGCCATGGAAACCCATTTCATGAAGTTCTCGATGAACAGTAGTTTGGAACTCGGTAGTGAGTGTTGCAACAGAGGACAGACGATTTTTAGGATCTGCACGCTTCAGCACTTGTCAGTCCCGTTCTGTGAGCTTGTGTGGCCTACCACTTCCCCGCTGAGCCGTTATTGCTCCTAGTCGTTTCGTGTTCACAATAACAGCACTTACAGTTGACGGGGGGCAGCTCTAGCAGGGCAGGGATTTGACGAACTGACTTGTTGGAAAGGTGGCGTCCTATGACGGCACCACGTTGAAAGTCACTGAGCTCTTCCGTAAGGCCAGTCTACCGCTAAAGTTTGTTCATGGAGATTACATGGCTGTGTGTTTTTCGATGTTATACACTTGTCAACAAGTGAATCCACTAATTTGAAGGGGTATCTACATGCTTTTGAATATACAGTATGGTGTAGTTTGCGATGGTGTACTGCCGATTTAGGGCCTGACGGAACTACATTGTGTTTTGTGCTTGTGTTTCCCCATAGGCAAGGTCGTTTTGTTTTGACTGTGTTGTAATTTGGTTTATTCTGATTGATTGGATGTTCTGGTCCTGAGGCCTCAGTGCGTTAGTAGAACAGGTTTGTGAACTCAGCCCCAGGACCAGCTGGATGAGGGGACTCTTTTCGTTGCTCAGCTCTTAGCATTGCAGGCCTTGGTAATGATATGAGAGGGGGTCACTGTATTTTAGATGTTTCCAAAACTTGAATTGCTCTTTAAAAAAAAATTGATGTTGGCCTAATTCTGCCCTGCATTTGTTGTTTGTAGTTTTCCTCTGGACATGTAGGAGAATCTTACAGAACTCTGACAGGGTTTCAATGGCATTTTTCTCCTGAAATATTGTCTGCCAGGGGACCCCACATCTCCCTGCCACAAAGTGCAATTGAT